>NC_088423.1:10846803-11006645 GCF_034236695.1 Oncorhynchus nerka | reverse complement strand
GAGTGGAGGAACATAGTGCCTGTAGTCTAAAGAACTTGATGGAGGAACATATTGCCTGTAGTCTACAGTACATGGTAGAGGAACATATTGTCTGTAGTCTACTGTACATTATGGAGGAACATATTGTCTGTAGTCTACTATACATGGTGGAGGAACATATTGCCTGTAGTCTACTGTACATGATGGAGGAACATATTGCCTGTACTCTACTCTACATGATGGAGGAACATATTGTCTGTAGTCTACTGTACATGGTGGAGGAACATATTGCCTGTAGTCTACTGTACATGATGGAGGAACATATTGCCTGTAGTCTACTCACATGATGGAGGAACATATTGTCTGTAGTCTACTGTACATGGTGGAGGAACATATTGCCTGTAGTCTACTGTACATGATGGAGGAACACATTGCCTGTAGTCTACTGTACATGGTGGAGGAACATATTGCCTGTAGTCTACTGTACATGATGGATGAACATATTGCCTGTAGTCTACTGTACGTGGTCGAGGAACATATTGCCTGTAGTCTACTGTACATGATGGAGGAACACATTGCCTGTAGTCTACTGTACATGGTGGAGGAACATATTGCCTGTAGTCTACTCTACATGGTGGAGGAACATATTGCCTGTAGTCTACTGTACACGATGGAGGAACATATTGTCTGTAGTCTACAGTTATGATGGAGGAACATATTTCCTGTAGTCTAAAGAACTTGATGGAGGAACATATTGCCTGTAGTCTACAGTACATGGTGGAGGAACATATTGCCTGTAGTCTACTGTACATGATGGAGGAACATATTGCCTGTAGTCTACTGTACATGATGGAGGAACATATTGCCTGTAGTCTAAAGAACTTGATGGAGGAACATATTGCCTGTAGTCTACAGTACATGGTGGAGGAACATATTGCCTGTAGTCTACTGTACATGATGGAGGAACATATTGCCTGTAGTCTACTGTACATGATGGAGGAACATATTGCCTGTAGTCTAAAGAACTTGATGGAGGAACATATTGCCTGTAGTCTACAGTACATGGTGGAGGAACATATTGCCTGTAGTCTACTGTACATGATGGAGGAACATATTGTCTGTAGTCTACTATACATGGTGGAGGAACATATTGCCTGTAGTCTACTGTACATGATGGAGGAACATATTGCCTGTACTCTACTCTACATGATGGAGGAACATATTGTCTGTAGTCTACTGTACATGGTGGAGGAACATATTGCCTGTAGTCTACTGTACATGATGGAGGAACATATTGCCTGTACTCTACTCTACATGATGGAGGAACATATTGTCTGTAGTCTACTGTACATGGTGGAGGAACATATTGCCTGTAGTCTACTGTACATGATGGAGGAACACATTGCCTGTAGTCTACTGTACATGGTGGAGGAACATATTGCCTGTAGTCTACTGTACATGATGGATGAACATATTGCCTGTAGTCTACTGTACGTGGTCGAGGAACATATTGCCTGTAGTCTACTGTACATGATGGAGGAACACATTGCCTGTAGTCTACTGTACATGGTGGAGGAACATATTGCCTGTAGTCTACTCTACATGATGGAGGAACATATTGACTGTAGTCTACTGTACATGAAGGAGGAACATATTGTCTGTAGTCTACTATACATGGTGGAGGAACATATTGCCTGTAGTCTACTGTACATGATGGAGGAACATATTGCCTGTACTCTACTCTACATGATGGAGGAACATATTGTCTGTAGTCTACTGTACATGGTGGAGGAACATATTGCCTGTAGTCTACTGTACATGATGGAGGAACACATTGCCTGTAGTCTACTGTACATGGTGGAGGAACATATTGCCTGTAGTCTACAGTACATGATGGATGAACATATTGCCTGTAGTCTACTGTACATGGTGGAGGAACATATTGCCTGTACTCTACTCTACATGATGGAGGAACATATTGTCTGTAGTCTACTGTACATGGTGGAGGAACATATTGCCTGTACTCTACTCTACATGATGGAGGAACATATTGTCTGTAGTATACTATACATGATGGAGGAAAATATTGCCTGTAGTCTACTGTACATGATGGAGGAACATATTGTCTGTAGTCGACTATACATGATGGAGGAAAATATTGCCGGTAGTCTACTGTACATGATGGAGGAACATATTGCCTGATGGAGGAACATATTGTGTGTAGTCTACTGTACATTATGGAGGAACATATTGTCTGTAGTCTACTGTACATTATGGAGGAACATATTGTCTGTAGTCTACTGTACATTATGGAGGAACATATTGCCTGTAGTCTACTGTACTTGATGGAGGAACATATTGCCTGTAGTCTACTGTACATTGTGGAGGAACATATTGCCTGTAGTCTACTCTACATGGTGGAGGAACATATTGCCTGTAGTCTACTGTACACGATGGAGGAACATATTGTCTGTAGTCTACAGTTATGATGGAGGAACATATTTCCTGTAGTCTAAAGAACTTGATGGAGGAACATATTGCCTGTAGTCTACAGTACATGGTGGAGGAACATATTGCCTGTAGTCTACTGTACATGATGGAGGAACATATTGCCTGTAGTCTACTGTACATGATGGAGGAACATATTGCCTGTAGTCTACTGTACATGGTCGAGGAACATATTGCCTGTAGTCTACTGTACATGATGGAGGAACACATTGCCTGTAGTCTACTGTACATGGTGGAGGAACATATTGCCTGTACTCTACTCTACATGATGGAGGAACATATTGACTGTAGTCTACTGTACATGATGGAGGAACATATTGTCTGTAGTCTACTGTACATGGTGGAGGAACATATTGCCTGTAGTCTACTGTACATGATGGAGGAACATATTGCCTGTACTCTACTGTACATGATGGAGGAACATATTGTCTGTAGTCTACTGTACATGGTGGAGGAACATATTGCCTGTAGTCTACTGTACATGATGGAGGAACACATTGCCTGTAGTCTACTGTACATGATGGAGGAACATATTGCCTGTAGTCTACAGTACATGATGGATGAACATATTGCCTGTAGTCTACTGTACATGGTGGAGGAACATATTGCCTGTACTCTACTCTACATGATGGAGGAACATATTGTCTGTAGTCTACTGTACATGGTGGAGGAACATATTGCCTCTACTACATGATGGAGTATTGTCTGTAGTATACTATACATGATGGAGGAAAATATTGCCTGTAGTCTACTGTACATGATGGAGGAACATATTGTCTGTAGTCGACTATACATGATGGAGGAAAATATTGCCGGTAGTCTACTGTACATGATGGAGGAACATATTGTCTGTAGTCGACTATACATGATGGAGGAACATATTGTGTGTAGTCTACTGTACATTATGGAGGAACATATTGTCTGTAGTCTACTGTACATTATGGAGGAACATATTGTCTGTAGTCTACTGTACATTATGGAGGAACATATTGCCTGTAGTCTACTGTACTTGATGGAGGAACATATTGCCTGTAGTCTACTGTACATGATGGAGGAACACATTGCCTGTAGTCTACTGTACATGGTGGAGGAACATATTGCCTGTAGTCTACTGTACATGATGGATGAACATATTGCCTGTAGTCTACTGTACGTGGTCGAGGAACATATTGCCTGTAGTCTACTGTACATGATGGAGGAACACATTGCCTGTAGTCTACTGTACATGGGGGAGGAACATATTGCCTGTACTCTACTCTACATGATGGAGGAACATATTGTCTGTAGTATACTATACATGATGGAGGAAAATATTGCCTGTAGTCTACTGTACATGATGGAGGAACATATTGTCTGTAGTCGACTATACATGATGGAGGAAAATATTGCCGGTAGTCTACTGTACATGATGGAGGAACATATTGTCTGTAGTCGACTATACATGATGGAGGAACATATTGTCTGTAGTCTACTGTACATTATGGAGGAACATATTGTCTGTAGTCTACTGTACATGGTGGTGGAACATATTGCCTGTAGTCTACTGTACACGATGGAGGAACATATTGTCTGTAGTCTACAGTTATGATGGAGGAACATATTTCCTGTAGTCTAAAGAACTTGATGGAGGAACACATTGCCTGTAGTCTACTGTACATGGTGGAGGAACATATTGCCCGTACTCTACTCTACATGATGGAGGAACACATTGCCTGTAGTCTACTGTACATGATGGAGGAACATATTGCCTGTACTCTACTCTACATGATGGAGGAACATATTGTCTGTAGTCTACTGTACATGGTGGAGGAACATATTGCCTGTAGTCTACTGTACATGATGGAGGAACATATTGCCTGTACTCTACTCTACATGATGGAGGAACATATTGTCTGTAGTCTACTGTACATGGTGGAGGAACATATTGCCTGTAGTCTACTGTACATGATGGAGGAACACATTGCCTGTAGTCTACTGTACATGGTGGAGGAACATATTGCCTGTAGTCTACTGTACATGATGGATGAACATATTGCCTGTAGTCTACTGTACATGGTCGAGGAACATATTGCCTGTAGTCTACTGTACATGATGGAGGAACACATTGCCTGTAGTCTACTGTACATGGTGGAGGAACATATTGCCTGTACTCTACTCTACATGATGGAGGAACATATTGACTGTAGTCTACTGTACATGAAGGAGGAACATATTGTCTGTAGTCTACTATACATGGTGGAGGAACATATTGCCTGTAGTCTACTGTACATGATGGAGGAACACATTGCCTGTAGTCTACTGTACATGGTGGAGGAACATATTGCCTGTAGTCTACTGTACATGATGGATGAACATATTGCCTGTAGTCTACTGTACATGATGGAGGAACATATTTCCTGTAGTCTACTGTACATGATGGAGGAACACATTGCCTGTAGTCTACTGTACATGGTGGAGGAACATATTGCCTGTACTCTACTCTACATGATGGAGGAACATATTGACTGTAGTCTACTGTACATGAAGGAGGAACATATTGTCTGTAGTCTACTATACATGATGGAGGAACATATTGCCTGTAGTCTACTGTACATGATGGAGGAACATATTGCCTGTAGTCTACTGTACATGATGGAGGAACATATTGCCTGTAGTCTACTGTACATGGTGGAGGAACATATTGCCTGTAGTCTACTGTACATGATGGAGGAACACATTGCCTGTAGTCTACTGTACATGGTGGAGGAACATATTGCCTGTATCTACTGAACATGATGGAGGAACATATTGTCTGTAGTCTACTGTACATGATGGAGGAACATATTGTCTGTAGTCTACTATACATGATGGAGGAATATATTGCCTGTAGTCTACTGTACATGATGGAGGAACATATTGCCTGTAGTCTACTCTACAATGATGGAGGAACATATTGCCTGTAGTCTACTGTACATGGTAGAGGAACATATTGCCTGTCTGTAGTCTACTGTACATGATGGAGGAACATATTGCCTGTAGTCTACTGTACATGATGGAGGAACATATTGTCTGTAGTCTACTGTACATGATGGAGGAACATATTGCCTGTAGTCTACTGTACATGGTGGAGGAACATATTGCCTGTATATGGAGGAACATATTGCCTGTAGTCTAAAGAACTTGATGGAGGAACATATTGCCTGTAGTCTACTGTACATGATGGAGGAACATATTGCCTGTAGTCTACTGTACATGATGGAGGAACATATTGCCTGTAGTCTACTGTACATGATGGAGGAACATATTGCCTGTAGTCTACTGTACATGGGGAGGAACATATTGCCTGTACTCTACTCTACATGATGGAGGAACATATTGTCTGTAGTCTACTGTACATGATGGAGGAACATATTGCCTGTAGTCTACTGTACATGATGGAGGAACATATTGTCTGTAGTCTACTGTACATGATGGAGGAACATATTGTCTGTAGTCTACTGTACATGATGGAGGAACATATTGCCTGTAGTCTACTGTACATGATGGAGGAACATATTGCCTGTAGTCTACTGTACATGATGGAGGAACATATTGTCTGTAGTCTACAGTACATGATGGAGGAACATATTGCCTGTAGTCTAAAGAACTTGATGGAGGAACATATTGCCTGTAGTCTACTGTACATGATGGAGGAACATATTGCCTGTAGTCTACTGTACATGATGGAGGAACATATTGCCTGTAGTCTACTGTACATGATGGAGGAACATATTGCCTGTAGTCTACTGTACATGATGGAGGAACATATTGCCTGTAGTCTACATGATGGAGGAACATATTGTCTGTAGTCTACTGTATGGTGGAGGAACATATTGCCTGTAGTCTACTGTACATGATGGAGGAACATATTGCCTGTAGTCTACTGTACATGATGGAGGAACATATTGTCTGTAGTCTACTGTACATGGTGGAGGAACATATTGCCTGTAGTCTACTGTACATGATGGAGGAACACATTGCCTGTAGTCTACTGTACATGGTGGAGGAACATATTGCCTGTAGTCTACTGTACATGATGGATGAACATATTGCCTGTAGTCTACTGTACATGGTGGAGGAACATATTGCCTGTAGTCTACTGTACATGATGGAGGAACACATTGCCTGTAGTCTACTGTACATGGTGGAGGAACATATTGCCTGTAGTCTACTGTACATGATGGAGGAACATATTGCCTGTAGTCTACTGTACATGAAGGAGGAACATATTGTCTGTAGTCTACTATACATGGTGGAGGAACATATTGCCTGTAGTCTACTGTACATGATGGAGGAACATTGCCTGTATGGAGGAACATATTGCCTGTAGTCTACTGTACATGATGGATGAACATATTGCCTGTAGTCTACTGTATGGTGGAGGAACATATTGCCTGTAGTACTGTACATGATGGAGGAACACATTGCCTGTAGTCTACTGTACATGGTGGAGGAACATATTGCCTGTACTCTACTCTACATGATGGAGGAACATATTGACTGTAGTCTACTGTACATGAAGGAGGAACATATTGTCTGTAGTCTACTATACATGGTGGAGGAACATATTGCCTGTAGTCTACTGTACATGATGGAGGAACATATTGCCTGTACTCTACTCTACATGATGGAGGAACATATTGTCTGTAGTCTACTGTACATGGTGGAGGAACATATTGCCTGTAGTCTACTGTACATGATGGAGGAACACATTGCCTGTAGTCTACTGTACATGGTGGAGGAACATATTGCCTGTAGTCTACTGTACATGATGGATGAACATATTGCCTGTAGTCTACTGTACATGGTCGAGGAACATATTGCCTGTAGTCTACTGTACATGATGGAGGAACACATTGCCTGTAGTCTACTGTACATGGTGGAGGAACATATTGCCTGTACTCTACTCTACATGATGGAGGAACATATTGACTGTAGTCTACTGTACATGAAGGAGGAACATATTGTCTGTAGTCTACTATACATGGTGGAGGAACATATTGCCTGTAGTCTACTGTACATGATGGAGGAACATATTGCCTGTACTCTACTCTACATGATGGAGGAACATATTGTCTGTAGTCTACTGTACATGGTGGAGGAACATATTGCCTGTAGTCTACTGTACATGATGGAGGAACACATTGCCTGTAGTCTACTGTACATGGTGGAGGAACATATTGCCTGTAGTCTACTGTACATGATGGATGAACATATTGCCTGTAGTCTACTGTACATGGTCGAGGAACATATTGCCTGTAGTCTACTGTACATGATGGAGGAACACATTGCCTGTAGTCTACTGTACATGGTGGAGGAACATATTGCCCGTACTCTACTCTACATGATGGAGGAACATATTGCCTGTAGTCTACTGTACATGATGGAGGAACACATTGCCTGTAGTCTACTGTACATGGTGGAGGAACATATTGCCTGTAGTCTACTGTACATGGTCGAGGAACATATTGCCTGTAGTCTACTGTACATGATGGAGGAACACATTGCCTGTAGTCTACTGTACATGGGGGAGGAACATATTGCCTGTACTCTACTCTACATGATGGAGGAACATATTGTCTGTAGTATACTATACATGATGGAGGAAAATATTGCCTGTAGTCTACTGTACATGATGGAGGAACATATTGTCTGTAGTCGACTATACATGATGGAGGAAAATATTGCCGGTAGTCTACTGTACATGATGGAGGAACATATTGTCTGTAGTCGACTATACATGATGGAGGAACATATTGTCTGTAGTCTACTGTACATTATGGAGGAACATATTGTCTGTAGTCTACTGTACATGGTGGTGGAACATATTGCCTGTAGTCTACTGTACACGATGGAGGAACATATTGTCTGTAGTCTACAGTTATGATGGAGGAACATATTTCCTGTAGTCTAAAGAACTTGATGGAGGAACATATTGCCTGTAGTCTACAGTACATGGTGGAGGACCATATTGCCTGTAGTCTACTGTACATGGTGGAGGAACATATTGCCTGTAGTCTACTGTACATGATGGAGGAACATATTGCCTGTAGTCTACTGTACATGATGGAGGAACACATTGCCTGTAGTCTACTGTACATGTCATATTGCCTGTACTCTACTCTACATGATGGAGGAACATATTGTCTGTAGTATACTATACATGATGGAGGAAAATATTGCCTGTAGTCTACTGTACATGATGGAGGAACATATTGTCTGTAGTCGACTATTGATGGAGGAACATATTGTCTGTAGTCTACTGTACATTATGGAGGAACATATTGTCTGTAGTCTACTGTACATGGTGGTGGAACATATTGCCTGTAGTCTACTGTACACGATGGAGGAACATATTGTCTGTAGTCTACAGTTATGATGGAGGAACATATTTCCTGTAGTCTAAAGAACTTGATGGAGGAACACATTGCCTGTAGTCTACTGTACATGGTGGAGGAACATACATGATGGAGGAACATATTGCCTGTAGTCTACTGTACATGATGGAGGAACATATTGCCTGTAGTCTACTGTACATGATGGAGGAACACATTGCCTGTAGTCTACTGTACATGGTGGAGGAACATATTGCCTGTAGTCTACTGTACATGATGGAGGAACACATTGCCTGTAGTCTACTGTACATGGTGGAGGAACATATTGCCCGTACTCTACTCTACATGATGGAGGAACATATTGCCTGTAGTCTACTGTACATGATGGAGGAACACATTGCCTGTAGTCTACTGTACATGGTGGAGGAACATATTGCCTGTAGTCTACTGTACATGGTCGAGGAACATATTGCCTGTAGTCTACTGTACATGATGGAGGAACACATTGCCTGTAGTCTACTGTACATGGGGGAGGAACATATTGCCTGTACTCTACTCTACATGATGGAGGAACATATTGTCTGTAGTATACTATACATGATGGAGGAAAATATTGCCTGTAGTCTACTGTACATGATGGAGGAACATATTGTCTGTAGTCGGATGGAGGAAATATTGCCTGTAGTCTACTGTACATGATGGAGGAACATATTGTCTGTAGTCGACTATACATGATGGAGGAACATATTGTCTGTAGTCTACTGTACATTATGGAGGAACATATTGTCTGTAGTCTACTGTACATGATGGAGGAACATATTGCCTGTAGTCTACTGTACATGATGGAGGAACATATTGCCTGTAGTCTACAGTACATGGTGGAGGAACATATTGCCTGTAGTCTACTGTACATGGTGGAGGAACATATTGCCTGTAGTCTACTGTACATGGTGGAGGAACATATTGCCTGTAGTCTACTGTACATGATGGAGGAACACATTGCCTGTAGTCTACTGTACATGGTGGAGGAACATATTGCCTGTACTCTACTCTACATGATGGAGGAACATATTGTCTGTAGTATACTATACATGATGGAGGAAAATATTGCCTGTAGTCTACTGTACATGATGGAGGAACATATTGTCTGTAGTCTACTATACATGATGGAGGAAAATATTGCCTGTAGTCTGTACATGATGGAGGAACATATTGTCTGTAGTCGACTATACATGATGGAGGAACATATTGTCTGTAGTCTACTGTACATTATGGAGGAACATATTGTCTGTAGTCTACTGTACACGATGGAGGAACATATTGTCTGTAGTCTACAGTTATGATGGAGGAACATATTTCCTGTAGTCTAAAGAACTTGATGGAGGAACACATTGCCTGTAGTCTACTGTACATGGTGGAGGAACATATTGCCCGTACTCTACTCTACATGATGGAGGAACATATTGCCTGTAGTCTACTGTACATGATGGAGGAACACATTGCCTGTAGTCTACTGTACATGATGGAGGAACATATTGCCTGTACTCTACTCTACATGATGGAGGAACATATTGTCTGTAGTCTACTGTACATGGTGGAGGAACATATTGCCTGTAGTCTACTGTACATGATGGAGGAACATATTGCCTGTACTCTACTCTACATGATGGAGGAACATATTGTCTGTAGTCTACTGTACATGGTGGAGGAACATATTGCCTGTAGTCTACTGTACATGATGGAGGAACACATTGCCTGTAGTCTACTGTACATGGTGGAGGAACATATTGCCTGTAGTCTACTGTACATGATGGATGAACATATTGCCTGTAGTCTACTGTACATGGTCGAGGAACATATTGCCTGTAGTCTACTGTACATGATGGAGGAACATATTGCCTGTAGTCTACTGTACATGGTGGAGGAACATATTGCCTGTACTCTACTCTACATGATGGAGGAACATATTGACTGTAGTCTACTGTACATGAAGGAGGAACATATTGTCTGTAGTCTACTATACATGGTGGAGGAACATATTGCCTGTAGTCTACTGTACATGATGGAGGAACATATTGCCTGTACTCTACTCTACATGATGGAGGAACATATTGTCTGTAGTCTACTGTACATGGTGGAGGAACATATTGCCTGTAGTCTACTGTACATGATGGAGAACATATTGCCTGTAGTCTACTGTACATGGTGGAGGAACATATTGCCTGTCTACTGTACATGATGGAGGAACACATTGCCTGTAGTCTACTGTACATGATGGAGGAACATATTGTCTGTAGTCTACTGTACATGATGGAGGAAAATATTGCCTGTAGTCTACTGTACATGATGGAGGAACATATTGTCTGTAGTCGACTATACATGATGGAGGAAAATATTGCCGGTAGTCTACTGTACATGATGGAGGAACATATTGTCTGTAGTCGACTATACATGATGGAGGAACATATTGTCTGTAGTCTACTGTACATTATGGAGGAACATATTGTCTGTAGTCTACTGTACATGGTGGTGGAACATATTGACTGTAGTCTACTGTACACGATGGAGGAACATATTGTCTGTAGTCTACAGTTATGATGGAGGAACATATTTCCTGTAGTCTAAAGAACTTGATGGAGGAACACATTGCCTGTAGTCTACTGTACATGATGGAGGAACATATTGCCTGTAGTCTACTCTACATGATGGAGGAACATATTGCCTGTAGTCTACTGTACATGATGGAGGAACATATTGCCTGTAGTCTACTGTACATGATGGAGGAACATATTGCCTGTACTCTACTCTACATGATGGAGGAACATATTGTCTGTAGTCTACTGTACATGGTGGAGGAACATATTGCCTGTAGTCTACTGTACATGATGGAGGAACATATTGCCTGTACTCTACTCTACATGATGGAGGAACATATTGTCTGTAGTCTACTGTACATGGTGGAGGAACATATTGCCTGTAGTCTACTGTACATGATGGAGGAACACATTGCCTGTAGTCTACTGTACATGGTGGAGGAACATATTGCCTGTAGTCTACTGTACATGATGGATGAACATATTGCCTGTAGTCTACTGTACATGGTCGAGGAACATATTGCCTGTAGTCTACTGTACATGATGGAGGAACACATTGCCTGTAGTCTACTGTACATGGTGGAGGAACATATTGCCTGTACTCTACTCTACATGATGGAGGAACATATTGACTGTAGTCTACTGTACATGAAGGAGGAACATATTGTCTGTAGTCTACTATACATGGTGGAGGAACATATTGCCTGTAGTCTACTGTACATGATGGAGGAACATATTGCCTGTACTCTACTCTACATGATGGAGGAACATATTGTCTGTAGTCTACTGTACATGGTGGAGGAACATATTGCCTGTAGTCTACTGTACATGATGGAGGAACATATTGCCTGTAGTCTACTGTACATGGTGGAGGAACATATTGCCTGTAGTCTACTGTACATGATGGAGGAACACATTGCGTAGTCTACTGTACATGGTGGAGGAACATATTGCCTGTACTCTACTCTACATGATGGAGGAACATATTGCCTGTAGTCTACTGTACATGATGGAGGAACACATTGCCTGTAGTCTACTGTACATGGTGGAGGAACATATTGCCTGTAGTCTACTGTACATGGTGGAGGAACATATTGCCTGTAGTCTACTGTACATGATGGAGGAACACATTGCCTGTAGTCTACTGTACATGGGGGAGGAACATATTGCCTGTACTCTACTCTACATGATGGAGGAACATATTGTCTGTAGTATACTATACATGATGGAGGAAAATATTGCCTGTAGTCTACTGTACATGATGGAGGAACATATTGTCTGTAGTCTACTATACATGATGGAGGAAAATATTGCCTGTAGTCTACTGTACATGATGGAGGAACATATTGTCTGTAGTCGACTATACATGATGGAGGAACATATTGTCTGTAGTCTACTGTACATTATGGAGGAACATATTGTCTGTAGTCTACTGTACATGGTGGTGGAACATATTGCCTGTAGTCTACTGTACATGATGGAGGAACATATTGTCTGTAGTCTACTTATGATGGAGGAACATATTTCCTGTAGTCTAAAGAACTTGATGGAGGAACATATTGCCTGTAGTCTACAGTACATGATGGAGGAACATATTGCCTGTAGTCTACTGTACATGGTGGAGGAACATATTGCCTGTAGTCTACTGTACATGATGGAGGAACATATTGCCTGTAGTCTACTGTACATGATGGAGGAACACATTGCCTGTAGTCTACTGTACATGGGGAGGAACATATTGCCTGTACTCTATCTACATGATGGAGGAACATATTGTCTGTAGTATACTATACAGAATGGAGGAAAATATTGCCTGTAGTCTACTGTACATGATAGAGGAACATATTGCCTGTAGTCTACTGTACATGATGGATGAACATATTGCCTGTAGTCTACTGTACATGGTCGAGGAGCATATTGTCTGTAGTCTACTATACATGGTGGAGGAACACATTGCCTGTAGTCTACTGTACATGATGGAGGAACACATTGCCTGTAGTCTACTGTACATGGTGGAGGAACATATTGCCTGTAGTCTACTGTACATGATGGATGAACATATTGCCTGTAGTCTACTGTACGTGGTCGAGGAACATATTGCCTGTAGTCTACTGTACATGATGGAGGAACACATTGCCTGTAGTCTACTGTACATGGTGGAGGAACATATTGCCTGTACTCTACTCTACATGATGGAGGAACATATTGACTGTAGTCTACTGTACATGAAGGAGGAACATATTGTCTGTAGTCTACTATACATGGTGGAGGAACATATTGCCTGTAGTCTACTGTACATGATGGAGGAACATATTGCCTGTAGTCTACTCTACATGATGGAGGAACATATTGTCTGTAGTCTACTGTACATGGTGGAGGAACATATTGCCTGTAGTCTACTGTACATGATGGAGGAACACATTGCCTGTAGTCTACTGTACATGGTGGAGGAACATATTGCCTGTAGTCTACTGTACATGATGGATGAACATATTGCCTGTAGTCTACTGACATGGTGGAGGAACATATTGCCTGTAGTCTACTGTACATGATGGAGGAACATATTGTCTGTAGTCTACAGTTATGATGGAGGAACATATTTCCTGTAGTCTAAAGGATGGAGGAACATATTGCCTGTAGTCTACTGTACATGGTGGAGGAACATATTGCCTGTAGTCTACTGTACATGGTGGAGGAACATATTGCCTGTAGTCTACTGTACATGGTCGAGGAACATATTGCCTGTAGTCTACTGTACATGATGGAGGAACACATTGCCTGTAGTCTACTGTACATGGGGAGGAACATATTGCCTGTAGTCTACTGTACATGATGGAGGAACATATTGTCTGTAGTCTACTGTACATGATGGAGGAACATATTGTCTGTAGTCCACAGCACATGATGGAGGAACATATTGACTGTAGTCGACTATACATGATGGAGGAAAATATTGCCAGTAGTCTACTATACATGAAGGAGGAACATATTGTCTGTAGTCTACATGATGGAGGAACATATTGTCTGTAGTCTACTGTACATGGAGGAACATATTGTCTGTAGTCTACTGTACACGATGGAGGAACATATTGTCTGTAGTCTACAGTTATGATGGAGGAACATATTTCCTGTAGTCTAAAGAACTTGATGGAGGAACACATTGCCTGTAGTCTACTGTACATGGTGGAGGAACATATTGCCCGTACTCTACTCTACATGATGGAGGAACATATTGCCTGTAGTCTACTGTACATGATGGAGGAACATGATGTAGTCTACTGTACATGATGGAGGAAAATATTGCCAGTAGTCTACTATACATGAAGGAGGAACATATTGTCTGTAGTCTACTATACATGGTGGAGGAACATATTGCCTGTAGTCTACTGTACATGATGGAGGAACATATTGCCTGTACTCTACTCTACATGATGGAGGAACATATTGTCTGTAGTCTACTGTACATGGTGGAGGAACATATTGCCTGTAGTCTACTGTACATGATGGAGGAACACATTGCCTGTAGTCTACTGTACATGGTGGAGGAACATATTGCCTGTAGTCTACTGTACATGATGGATGAACATATTGCCTGTAGTCTACTGTACATGGTCGAGGAACATATTGCCTGTAGTCTACTGTACATGATGGAGGAACACATTGCCTGTAGTCTACTGTACATGGTGGAGGAACATATTGCCTGTACTCTACTCTACATGATGGAGGAACATATTGCCTGTAGTCTACTGTACATGATGGAGGAACATATTGTCTGTAGTCTACTATACATGGTGGAGGAACATATTGCCTGTAGTCTACTGTACATGATGGAGGAACATATTGCCTGTACTCTACTGTACATGATGGAGGAACATATTGTCTGTAGTCTACTGTACATGGTGGAGGAACATATTGCCTGTAGTCTACTGTACATGATGGAGGAACATATTGCCTGTAGTCTACTGTACATGGTGGAGGAACATATTGCCTGTAGTCTACTGTACATGATGGAGGAACATATTGCCTGTAGTCTACTGTACATGATGGAGGAACATATTGTCTGTAGTCTACTGTACATGATGGAGGAAAATATTGCCTGTAGTCTACTGTACATGATGGAGGAACATATTGTCTGTAGTCTACTATACATGATGGAGGAACATATTGTCTGTAGTCTACTGTACATTATGGAGGAACATATTGTCTGTAGTCTACTGTACATGGTGGTGGAACATATTGCCTGTAGTCTACTGTACACGATGGAGGAACATATTGTCTGTAGTCTACAGTTATGATGGAGGAACATATTTCCTGTAGTCTAAAGAACTTGATGGAGGAACATATTGCCTGTAGTCTACTGTACATGATGGAGGAACATATTGCCTGTAGTCTACTCTACATAATGGAGGAACATATTGCCTGTAGTCTACTGTACATTGATGGAGGAACACATTGCCTGTAGTCTACTGTACACAATGGAGGAACATATTGCCTGTAGTCTACTGGACATGATGGAGTAACATATTGTCTGTGTCTACTGTGTAGTCATATTGCCTGTAGTCTACTGATGGAGGAACATATTGCCTGTAGTCTACTGTACACAATGGAGGAACATATTGTCTGTAGTCTACAGGACATGATGGAGTAACATATTGCCTGTAGTCTACTGTACACGATGGAGGAACATATTGCCTGTAGTCTACAGTACATGGTGGAGGAACATATTGCCTGTAGTCTACTGTACATGATGGATGAACATATTGCCTGTAGTCTACTGTACATGGTGGAGGAACATATTGCCTGTAGTCTACTGTACATGATGGAGGAACACATTGCCTGTAGTCTACTGACATGGTGGAGGAACATATTGCCTGTACTCTACTCTACATGATGGAGGAACATATTGACTGTAGTCTACTGTACATGAAGGAGGAACATATTGTCTGTAGTCTACTATACATGGTGGAGGAACATATTGCCTGTAGTCTACTGTACATGATGGAGGAACATATTGCCTGTAGTCTACTGTACATGATGGAGGAACATATTGTCTGTAGTCTACTGTACATGGTGGAGGAACATATTGCCTGTAGTCTACTGTACATGATGGATGAACATATTGCCTGTAGTCTACTGTACATGGTCGAGGAACATATTGCCTGTAGTCTACTGTACATGATGGAGGAACACATTGCCTGTAGTCTACTGTACATGGTGGAGGAACATATTGCCTGTAGTCTACTGTACATGGTCGAGGAACATATTGCCTGTAGTCTACTGTACATGATGGAGGAACATATTGCCTGTAGTCTACTGTACATGATGGAGGAACATATTGCCTGTAGTCTACTGTACATGGTCGAGGAACATATTGCCTGTAGTCTACTGTACATGATGGAGGAACACATTGCCTGTAGTCTACTGTACATGGGGGAGGAACATATTGCCTGTACTCTACTCTACATGATGGAGGAACATATTGTCTGTAGTATACTATACATGATGGAGGAAAATATTGCCTGTAGTCTACTGTACATGATGGAGGAACATATTGTCTGTAGTCGACTATACATGATGGAGGAAATATTGCCGGTAGTCTACTGTACATGATGGAGGAACATATTGTCTGTAGTCGACTATACATGATGGAGGAACATATTGTCTGTAGTCTACTGTACATTATGGAGGAACATATTGTCTGTAGTCTACTGTACATGGTGGTGGAACATATTGCCTGTAGTCTACTGTACATGATGGAGGAACATATTGTCTGTAGTCTACAGTTATGATGGAGGAACATATTTCCTGTAGTCTAAAGAACTTGATGGAGGAACATATTGCCTGTAGTCTACAGTACATGGTGGAGGACCATATTGCCTGTAGTCTACTGTACATGGTGGAGGAACATATTGCCTGTAGTCTACTGTACATGGTCGAGGAACATATTGCCTGTAGTCTACTGTACATGATGGAGGAACATATTGCCTGTAGTCTACTGTACATGAGGGAGGAACATATTGCCTGTAGTCTACTGTACATGATGGAGGAACATATTGTCTGTAGTATACTATACAGAATGGAGGAAAATATTGCCTGTAGTCTACTGTACATGATAGAGGAACATATTGCCTGTAGTCTACTGTACATGATGGATGAACATATTGCCTGTAGTCTACTGTACATGGTCGAGGAACATATTGCCTGTAGTCTACTGTACATGATGGAGGAACACATTGCCTGTAGTCTACTGTACATGGGGGAGGAACATATTGCCTGTACTCTACTCTACATGATGGAGGAACATATTGTCTGTAGTATACTATACAGAATGGAGGAAAATATTGCCTGTAGTCTACTGTACATGATAGAGGAACATATTGCCTGTAGTCTACTGTACATGGTGGAGGAACATATTGCCCATACTCTACTCTACATGATGGAGGAACATATTGCCTGTAGTCTACTGTACATGATGGAGGAACACATTGCCTGTAGTCTACTGTACATGATGGAGGAACATATTGCCTGTATTGATGGAGGAACATATTGTCTGTAGTCTACTGTACATGGTGGAGGAACATATTGCCTGTAGTCTACTGTACATGATGGAGGAACATATTGCCTGTACTCTACTCTACATGATGGAGGAACATATTGTCTGTAGTCTACTGTACATGGTGGAGGAACATATTGCCTGTAGTCTACTGTACATGATGGAGGAACACATTGCCTGTAGTCTACTGTACATGGTGGAGGAACATATTGCCTGTAGTCTACTGTACATGATGGATGAACATATTGCCTGTAGTCTACTGTACATGGTCGAGGAACATATTGCCTGTAGTCTACTGTACATGATGGAGGAACACATTGCCTGTAGTCTACTGACATGGTGGAGGAACATATTGCCTGTACTCTACTCTACATGATGGAGGAACATATTGACTGTAGTCTACTGTACATGAAGGAGGAACATATTGTCTGTAGTCTACTATACATGGTGGAGGAACATATTGCCTGTAGTCTACTGTACATGATGGAGGAACATATTGCCTGTACTCTACTCTACATGATGGAGGAACATATTGTCTGTAGTCTACTGTACATGGTGGAGGAACATATTGCCTGTAGTCTACTGTACATGATGGATGAACATATTGCCTGTAGTCTACTGTACATGGTCGAGGAACATATTGCCTGTAGTCTACTGTACATGATGGAGGAACATTGCCTGTAGTCTACTGTACATGGAGGAACATATTGCCTGTAGTCTACTGTACATGGTGGAGGAACATATTGCCTGTAGTCTACTGTACATGATGGAGGAACACATTGCCTGTAGTCTACTGTACATGGGGGAGGAACATATTGCCTGTACTCTACTCTACATGATG
Organism: Oncorhynchus nerka; assembly: GCF_034236695.1. Taxonomy (NCBI): domain Eukaryota; kingdom Metazoa; phylum Chordata; class Actinopteri; order Salmoniformes; family Salmonidae; genus Oncorhynchus; species Oncorhynchus nerka. The sequence goes on along the minus strand of NC_088423.1, from coordinate 10,987,817 downwards.
GAGGAACATATTGTCTGTAGTATACTATACATGATGGAGGAAAATATTGCCTGTAGTCTACTGTACATGATGGAGGAACATATTGTCTGTAGTCGACTATACATGATGGAGGAAATATTGCCGGTAGTCTACTGTACATGATGGAGGAACATATTGTCTGTAGTCGACTATACATGATGGAGGAACATATTGTCTGTAGTCTACTGTACATTATGGAGGAACATATTGTCTGTAGTCTACTGTACATGGTGGAGGAACATATTGCCTGTAGTCTACTGTACACGATGGAGGAACATATTGTCTGTAGTCTACAGTACATGATGGAGGAACATATTGCCTGTAGTCTAAAGAACTTGATGGAGGAACATATTGCCTGTAGTCTACAGTACATGGTGGAGGAACATATTGCCTGTAGTCTACTGTACATGATGGAGGAACATATTGCCTGTAGTCTACTGTACATGGTCGAGGAACATATTGCCTGTAGTCTACTGTACATGATGGAGGAACACATTGCCTGTAGTCTACTGTACATGGGGGAGGAACATATTGCCTGTACTCTACTCTACATGATGGAGGAACATATTGTCTGTGGTATACTATACATGATGGAGGAAAATATTGCCGGTAGTCTACTGTACCTGATGGAGGAACATATTGCCTGTACTCTACTCTACATGATGGAGGAATATATTGCCTGTAGTCTACTGTACATGATGGAGGAACATATTGTCTGTAGTCTACTATACATGATGGAGGAACATATTGCCTGTAGTCTACTGTACATGATGGAGGAACATATTGCCTGTAGTCTACTGTACATGGTGGAGGAACATATTGCCTGTAGTCTACTGTACATGATGGATGAACATATTGCCTGTAGTCTACTGTACGTGGTCGAGGAACATATTGCCTGTAGTCTACTGTACATGATGGAGGAACACATTGCCTGTAGTCTACTGTACATGGTGGAGGAACATATTGCCTGTACTCTACTCTACATGATGGAGGAACATATTGACTGTAGTCTACTGTACATGAAGGAGGAACATATTGTCTGTAGTCTACTATACATGGTGGAGGAACATATTGCCTGTAGTCTACTGTACATGATGGAGGAACATATTGCCTGTAGTCTACTGTACATGATGGAGGAACATATTGTCTGTAGTCTACTGTACATGGTGGTGGAACATATTGCCTGTAGTCTACTGTACATGATGGAGGAACACATTGCCTGTAGTCTACTGTACATGGTGGAGGAACATATTGCCTGTAGTCTACTGTACATGATGGAGGAACATATTGCCTGTAGTCTACTGTACATGGTGGAGGAACATATTGCCTGTAGTCTACTGTACATGATGGAGGAACATATTGTCTGTAGTCTACAGTACATGATGGAGGAACATATTGCCTGTAGTCTAAAGAACTTGATGGAGGAACATATTGCCTGTAGTCTACAGTACATGGTGGAGGAACATATTGCCTGTAGTCTACTGTACATGATGGAGGAACATATTGCCTGTAGTCTACTGTACATGGTCGAGGAACATATTGCCTGTAGTCTACTGTACATGATGGAGGAACACATTGCCTGTAGTCTACTGTACATGGGGAGGAACATATTGCCTGTACTCTACTCTACATGATGGAGGAACATATTGTCTGTAGTATACTATACATGATGGAGGAAAATATTGCCTGTAGTCTACTGTACATGATGGAGGAACATATTGTCTGTAGTCGACTATACATGATGGAGGAAAATATTGCCGGTAGTCTACTGTACATGATGGAGGAACATATTGTCTGTAGTCGACTATACATGATGGAGGAACATATTGTCTGTAGTCTACTGTACATTATGGAGGAACATATTGTCTGTAGTCTACTGTACATGGTGGTGGAACATATTGCCTGTAGTCTACTGTACACGATGGAGGAACATATTGTCTGTAGTCTACAGTTATGATGGAGGAACATATTTCCTGTAGTCTAAAGAACTTGATGGAGGAACACATTGCCTGTAGTCTACTGTACATGGTGGAGGAACATATTGCCCGTACTCTACTCTACATGATGGAGGAACATATTGCCTGTAGTCTACTGTACATGATGGAGGAACACATTGCCTGTAGTCTACTGTACATGATGGAGGAACATATTGCCTGTAGTCTACTGTACATGTTCGAGGAACATATTGCCTGTAGTCTACTGTACATGATGGAGGAACACATTGCCTGTAGTCTACTGTACATGATGGAGGAACATATTGCCTGTATCTACTCTACATGATGGAGGAACATATTGCCTGTAGTCTACTGTACATGATGGAGGAACATATTGCCTGTAGTCTACTGTACATGGTGGAGGAACATATTGCCTGTAGTCTACTGTACATGGTCGAGGAACATATTGCCTGTAGTCTACTGTACATGATGGAGGAACACATTGCCTGTAGTCTACTGTACATGGGGGAGGAACATATTGCCTGTACTCTACTCTACATGATGGAGGAACATATTGTCTGTAGTATACTATACATGATGGAGGAAAATATTGCCTGTAGTCTACTGTACATGATGGAGGAACATATTGTCTGTAGTCTACTGTACATGATGGAGGAAAATATTGGAGTCTACTGTACATGATGGAGGAACATATTGTCTGTAGTCTACATGATGGAGGAACATATTGTCTGTAGTCTACTGTACATTATGGAGGAACATATTGTCTGTAGTCTACTGTACATGGTGGTGGAACATATTGCCTGTAGTCTACTGTACACGATGGAGGAACATATTGTCTGTAGTCTACAGTTATGATGGAGGAACATATTGCCTGTAGTCTACTGTACATGATGGAGGAACACATTGCCTGTAGTCTACTGTACATGATGGAGGAACATATTGCCTGTACTCTACTCTACATGATGGAGGAACATATTGTCTGTAGTCTACTGTACATGGTGGAGGAACATATTGCCTGTAGTCTACTGTACATGATGGAGGAACATATTGCCTGTACTCTACTCTACATGATGGAGGAACATATTGTCTGTAGTCTACTGTACATGGTGGAGGAACATATTGCCTGTAGTCTACTGTACATGATGGAGGAACACATTGCCTGTAGTCTACTGTACATGGTGGAGGAACATATTGCCTGTAGTCTACTGTACATGATGGATGAACATATTGCCTGTAGTCTACTGTACATGATGGAGGAACATATTGCCTGTAGTCTACTGTACATGATGGAGGAACACATTGCCTGTAGTCTACTGTACATGGTGGAGGAACATATTGCCTGTACTCTACTCTACATGATGGAGGAACATATTGACTGTAGTCTACTGTACATGAAGGAGGAACATATTGTCTGTAGTCTACTATACATGGTGGAGGAACATATTGCCTGTAGTCTACTGTACATGATGGAGGAACATATTGCCTGTACTCTACTCTACATGATGGAGGAACATATTGTCTGTAGTCTACTGTACATGGTGGAGGAACATATTGCCTGTAGTCTACTGTACATGATGGATGAACATATTGCCTGTAGTCTACTGTACATGGTCGAGGAACATATTGCCTGTAGTCTACTGTACATGATGGAGGAACACATTGCCTGTAGTCTACTGTACATGATGGAGGAACATATTGTCTGTAGTCTACTATACATGATGGAGGAAAATATTGCCTGTAGTCTACTGTACATGATGGAGGAACATATTGTCTGTAGTCTACTATACATGATGGAGGAACATATTGCCTGTAGTCTACTGTACATGATGGAGGAACATATTGTCTGTAGTCTACTGTACATGGTGGAGGAACATATTGCCTGTAGTCTACTGTACACGATGGAGGAACATATTGTCTGTAGTCTACAGTTATGATGGAGGAACATATTTCCTGTAGTCTAAAGAACTTGATGGAGGAACACATTGCCTGTAGTCTACTGTACATGGTGGAGGAACATATTGCCTGTAGTCTACTGTACATGATGGAGGAACATATTGCCTGTAGTCTACTGTACATGATGGAGGAACACATTGCCTGTAGTCTACTGTACATGATGGAGGAACATATTGCCTGTACTCTACTCTACATGATGGAGGAACATATTGTCTGTAGTCTACTGTACATGGTGGAGGAACATATTGCCTGTAGTCTACTGTACATGATGGAGGAACATATTGCCTGTAGTCTACTGTACATGATGGAGGAACACATTGCCTGTAGTCTACTGTACATGGTGGAGGAACATATTGCCTGTAGTCTACTGTACATGATGGATGAACATATTGCCTGTAGTCTACTGTACATGGTCGAGGAACATATTGCCTGTAGTCTACTGTACATGATGGAGGAACACATTGCCTGTAGTCTACTGTACATGGTGGAGGAACATATTGCCTGTAGTCTACAGTTATGATGGAGGAACATATTTCCTGTAGTCTAAAGAACTTGATTGAGGAACACATTGCCTGTAGTCTACTGTACATGGTGGAGGAACATATTGCCTGTAGTCTACTCTACATGATGGAGGAACATATTGCCTGTAGTCTACTGTACATGATGGAGGAACATGCCTGTAGTCTACTGTACATGGTGGAGGAACATATTGCCTGTAGTCTACTGTACATGATGGAGGAACATATTGCCTGTAGTCTACTGTACATGATGGAGGAACACATTGCCTGTAGTCTACTGTACATGGGGGAGGAACATATTGCCTGTACTCTACTCTACATGATGGAGGAACATATTGTCTGTAGTCTACTGTACATTATGGAGGAACATATTGTCTGTAGTCTACTGTACATGGTGGTGGAACATATTGCCTGTAGTCTACTGTACACGATGGAGGAACATATTGTCTGTAGTCTACAGTTATGATGGAGGAACATATTTCCTGTAGTCTAAAGAACTTGATGGAGGAACATATTGCCTGTAGTCTACAGTACATGGTGGAGGACCATATTGCCTGTAGTCTACTGTACATGGTGGAGGAACATATTGCCTGTAGTCTACTGTACATGGTCGAGGAACATATTGCCTGTAGTCTACTGTACATGATGGAGGAACACATTGCCTGTAGTCTACTGTACATGGGGGAGGAACATATTGCCTGTACTCTACTCTACATGATGGAGGAACATATTGTCTGTAGTATACTATACATGATGGAGGAAAATATTGCCTGTAGTCTACTGTACATGATGGAGGAACATATTGTCTGTAGTCGACTATACATGATGGAGGAAAATATTGCCGGTAGTCTACTGTACATGATGGAGGAACATATTGTCTGTAGTCGACTATACATGATGGAGGAACATATTGTCTGTAGTCTACTGTACATTATGGAGGAACATATTGTCTGTAGTCTACTGTACATGGTGGTGGAACATATTGCCTGTAGTCTACTGTACACGATGGAGGAACATATTGTCTGTAGTCTACAGTTATAATGGAGGAACATATTTCCTGTAGTCTAAAGAACTTGATGGAGGAACATATTGCCTGTAGTCTACAGTACATGGTGGAGGACCATATTGCCTGTAGTCTACTGTACATGATGGAGGAACATATTGCCTGTAGTCTACTGTACATGATGGAGGAACATATTGCCTGTAGTCTAAAGAACTTGATGGAGGAACATATTGCCTGTAGTCTACAGTACATGGTGGAGGAACATATTGCCTGTAGTCTACTGTACATGATGGAGGAACATATTGTCTGTAGTCTACTATACATGGTGGAGGAACATATTGCCTGTAGTCTACTGTACATGATGGAGGAACATATTGCCTGTAGTCTACTGTACATGATGGAGGAACATATTGTCTGTAGTCTACTGTACATGGTGGAGGAACATATTGCCTGTAGTCTACTGTACATGATGGAGGAACATATTGCCTGTACTCTACTCTACATGATGGAGGAACATATTGTCTGTAGTCTACTGTACATGGTGGAGGAACATATTGCCTGTAGTCTACTGTACATGATGGAGGAACACATTGCCTGTAGTCTACTGTACATGGTGGAGGAACATATTGCCTGTAGTCTACTGTACATGATGGATGAACATATTGCCTGTAGTCTACTGTACATGGTGGAGGAACATATTGCCTGTAGTCTACTGTACATGATGGAGGAACACATTGCCTGTAGTCTACTGTACATGGTGGAGGAACATATTTCCTGTACTCTACTCTACATGATGGAGGAACATATTGCCTGTAGTCTACTGTACATGATGGAGGAACACATTGCCTGTAGTCTACTGTACATGGTGGAGGAACATATTGCCTGTAGTCTACTGTACATGATGGAGGAACATATTGCCTGTAGTCTACTGTACATGGTCGAGGAACATATTGCCTGTAGTCTACTGTACATGATGGAGGAAAACATTGCCTGTAGTCTACTGTACATGATGGAGGAACACATTGCCTGTAGTCTACTGTACATGGGGGAGGAACATATTGCCTGTACTCTACTCTACATGATGGAGGAACATATTGTCTGTAGTATACTATACATGATGGAGGAAAATATTGCCTGTAGTCTACTGTACCTGATGGAGGAACATATTGCCTGTAGTCTACTGTACATGATGGAGGAACATATTGACTGTAGTCGACTATACATGATGGAGGAACATATTGTCTGTAGTCTACTGTACATGATGGAGGAACATATTGTCTGTAGTCTACTGTACATTATGGAGGAACATATTGTCTGTAGTCTACTGTACATGATGGAGGAACATATTGTCTGTAGTCTACTGTACATTATGGAGGAACATATTGTCTGTTGTCTACTGTACATGGTGGTGGAACATATTGCCTGTAGTCTACTGTACTTAATGGAGGAACATATTGCATTTAGTCGACTATACATGATGGAGGAAAATATTGCCGGTAGTCTACTGTACATGATGGACGAACATATTGTCTGTAGTCTACTGTACATGATGGAGGAACATATTGTCTGTAGTCTACTGTACATTATGGAGGAACATATTGTCTGTAGTCTACTGTACATGGTGGTGGAACATATTGCCTGTAGTCTACTGTACATGGTGGAGGAACATATTGCCTGTAGTCTACTGTACATTGTGGAGGAACATATTGACTGTAGTCTACTGTACATGAAGGAGGAACATATTGTCTGTAGTCTACTGTACATTATGGAGGAACATATTGTCTGTAGTCTACTGTACATGGTGGTGGAACATATTGCCTGTAGTCTACTGTACTTGATGGAGGAACATATTGCCTGTAGTCTACTGTACATGGTGGAGGAACATATTGCCTGTACTCTACTCTACATGATGGAGGAACATATTGTCCGTAGTCTACTGTACATGGTGGAGGAACATATTGCCTGTAGTCTACTGTACATGATGGAGGAACACATTGCCTGTAGTCTACTGTACATGGTGGAGGAACATATTGCCTGTAGTCTACTGTACATGATGGATGAACATATTGCCTGTAGTCTACTGTACATGGTCGAGGAACATATTGCCTGTAGTCTACTGTACATGATGGAGGAACACATTGCCTGTAGTCTACTGTACATGGTGGAGGAACATATTGCCTGTACTCTACTCTACATGATGGAGGAACATATTGACTGTAGTCTACTGTACATGAAGGAGGAACATATTGTCTGTAGTCTACTATACATGGTGGAGGAACATATTGCCTGTAGTCTACTGTACATGATGGAGGAACATATTGTCTGTACTCTACTCTACATGATGGAGGAACATATTGTCTGTAGTCTACTGTACATGGTGGAGGAACATATTGCCTGTAGTCTACTGTACATGATGGAGGAACACATTGCCTGTAGTCTACTGTACATGGTGGAGGAACATATTGCCTGTAGTCTACTGTACATGATGGATGAACATATTGCCTGTAGTCTACTGTACATGGTCGAGGAACATATTGCCTGTAGTCTACTGTACATGATGGAGGAACACATTGCCTGTAGTCTACTGTACATGGTGGAGGAACATATTGCCCGTAATCTACTCTACATGATGGAGGAACATATTGCCTGTAGTCTACTGTACATGATGGAGGAACACATTGCCTGTAGTCTACTGTACATGGTGGAGGAACATATTGCCTGTAGTCTACTGTACATGGTCGAGGAACATATTGCCTGTAGTCTACTGTACATGATGGAGGAACACATTGCCTGTAGTCTACTGTACATGGGGGAGGAACATATTGCCTGTACTCTACTCTACATGATGGAGGAACATATTGTCTGTAGTATACTATACATGATGGAGGAAAATATTGCCTGTAGTCTACTGTACATGATGGAGGAACATATTGTCTGTAGTCTACTATACATGATGGAGGAAAATATTGCCTGTAGTCTACTGTACATGATGGAGGAACATATTGTCTGTAGTCTACTGTACATGGTGGAGGAACATATTGCCTGTAGTCTACTGTACATGATGGAGGAACACATTGCCTGTAGTCTACTGTACATGGTGGAGGAACATATTGCCTGTAGTCTACTGTACATGATGGATGAACATATTGCCTGTAGTCTACTGTACATGATGGAGGAACATATTGCCTGTAGTCTACTGTACATGGTGGAGGAACATATTGCCTGTAGTCTACTGTACATGATGGAGGAACACATTGCCTGTAGTCTACTGTACATGATGGAGGAACATATTGACTGTAGTCGACTATACATGATGGAGGAACATATTGTCTGTAGTCTACTGTACACGATGGAGGAACATATTGTCTGTAGTCTACAGTTATGATGGAGGAACATATTTCCTGTAGTCTACAGAACTTGATGGAGGAACATATTGCCTGTAGTCTACAGTACATGGTGGAGGAACATATTGCCTGTAGTCTACTGTACATGATGGAGGAACATATTGCCTGTAGTCTACTGTACATGATGGAGGAACATATTACCTGTAGTCTAAAGAACTTGATGGAGGAACATATTGCCTGTAGTCTACAGTACATGGTGGAGGAACATATTGCCTGTAGTCTACTGTACATGATGGAGGAACATATTGTCTGTAGTCTACTATACATGGTGGAGGAACATATTGCCTGTAGTCTACTGTACATGATGGAGGAACATATTGCCCGGCTGTAGTCTACTGTACATGATAGAGGAACATATTGTCTGTAGTCTACTGTACATGATGGAGGAACATATTGACTGTAGTCGACTATACATGATGGAGGAACATATTGTCTGTAGTCTACTGTACATGATGGAGGAACATATTGTCTGTAGTCTACTGTACATTATGGAGGAACATATTGTCTGTTGTCTACTGTACATGGTGGTGGAACATATTGTCTGTTGTCTACTGTACATGGTGGTGGAACATATTGCCTGTAGTCTACTGTACTTGATGGAGGAACATATTGCCTGTAGTCGACTATACATGATGGAGGAAAATATTGCCGGTAGTCTACTGTACATTGTGGAGGAACATATTGCCTGTAGTCTACTCTACATTGTGGAGGAACATATTGCCTGTAGTCTACTCTACATGGTGGAGGAACATATTGCCTGTAGTCTACTGTACACGATGGAGGAACATATTGCCTGTAGTCTACAGTACATGGTGGAGGAACATATTGCCTGTAGTCTACTGTACATGATGGAGGAACATATTGCCTGTAGTCTACTTTACATGATGGAGGAACATACTGCCTGTAGTCTAAAGAACTTGATGGAGGAACATATTGCCTGTAGTCTACAGTACATGGTGGAGGAACATATTGCCTGTAGTCTACTGTACATGATGGAGGAACATATTGTCTGTAGTCTACTATACATGGTGGAGGAACATATTGCCTGTAGTCTACTGTACATGATGGAGGAACATATTGCCTGTACTCTACTCTACATGATGGAGGAACATATTGTCTGTAGTCTACTGTACATGGTGGAGGAACATATTTCCTGTAGTCTACTGTACATGATGGAGGAACACATTGCCTGTAGTCTACTGTACATGGTGGAGGAACATATTGCCTGTAGTCTACTGTACATGATGGATGAACATATTGCCTGTAGTCTACTGTACATGGTCGAGGAACATATTGCCTGTAGTCTACTGTACATGATGGAGGAACACATTGCCTGTAGTCTACTGTACATGGTGGAGGAACATATTGCCTGTAGTCTACTGTACATGATGGATGAACATATTGCCTGTAGTCTACTGTACATGGTCGAGGAACATATTGCCTGTAGTCTACTGGATGGAGGAACATATTGCCTGTAGTCTACTGTACATGGTGGAGGAACATATTGCCTGTACTCTACTCTACATGATGGAGGAACATATTGCCTGTAGTCTACTGTACATGATGGAGGAACACATTGCCTGTAGTCTACTGTACATGGTGGAGGAACATATTGCCTGTAGTCTACTGTACATGATGGAGGAACACATTGCCTGTAGTCTATTGTACATGGGGGAGGAACATATTGCCTGTACTCTACTCTACATGATGGAGGAAAATATTGCCTGTAGTCTACTTTACCTGATGGAGGAACATATTGCCTGTAGTCGACTATACATGATGGAGGAACATATTGTCTGTAGTCTACTGTACATGATGGAGGAACATATTGTCTGTAGTCTAGTGTACATTATGGAGGAACATATTGTCTGTTGTCTACTGTACATGGTGGTGGAACATATTGCCTGTAGTCTACTGTACTTGATGGAGGAACATTTTGCCTGTAGTCGACTATACATGATGGAGGAAAATATTGCCGGTAGTCTACTGTACATGATGGAGGAACATATTGTCTGTAGTCGACAAAACATGATGGAGGAAAATATTGCCGGTAGTCTACTGTACATGATGGAGGAACATATTGCCTGTAGTCTACAGTACATGGTGGAGGAACATATTGCATGTAGTCTACTGTACATGATGGAGGAACATATTGCCTGTAGTCTACTGTACATGATGGAGGACCATATTGCCTGTAGTCTACTGTACACGATGGAGGAACATATTGTCTGTAGTCTACTGTACATGATGGAGGAACACATTGCCTGTAGTCTACTGTACATGGTGGAGGAACATATTGCCTGTACTCTACTCTACATGATGTAGGAAAATATTGCCGGTAGTCTACTGTACCTGATGGAGGAACATATTGCCTGTAGTCGACTATACATGATGGAGGAAAATATTGCCGGTAGTCTACTGTACATGATGGAGGAACATATTGCCTGTAGTCGACTATACATGATGGAGGAAAATATTGCCGGTAGTCTACTGTACATGATGGAGGAACACATTGCCTGTAGTCTACTGTACATGGTGGAGGAACATATTGCCTGTACTCTACTCTACATGATGGAGGAACATATTGCCTGTAGTCTACTGTACATGATGGAGGAACATATTGCCTGTAGTCTACTGTACATGATGGAGGAACATATTGCCTGTAGTCTACTGTACATGATGGAGGAACACATTGCCTGTAGTCTATTGTACATGGGGGAGGAACATATTGCCTGTACTCTACTCTACATGATGGAGGAACATATTGCCTGTACTCTACTCTACATGATGGAGGAACATATTGTCTGTAGTCTACTGTACATGATGGAGGAACATATTGTCTGTAGTCTACTGTACATTATGGAGGAACATATTGTCTGTTGTCTACTGTACTTGATGGAGGAACATATTGCCTGTAGTCGACTATACATGATGGAGGAAAATATTGCCGGTAGTCTACTGTATATGATGGAGGAACATATTGTCTGTAGTCGACAAAACATGATGGAGGAAAATATTGCCGGTAGTCTACTGTACATGATGGAGGAACATATTGCCTGTAGTCTACAGTACATGGTGGAGGAACATATTGCATGTAGTCTACTGTACATGATGGAGGAACATATTGCCTGTAGTCTACTGTACATGGTCGAGGAACATATTGCCTGTAGTCTACTGTACATGATGGAGGAACACATTGCCTGTAGTCTATTGTACATGGGGGAGGAACATATTGCCTGTACTCTACTCTACATGATGGAGGAACATATTGCCTGTACTCTACTCTACATGATGGAGGAACATATTGTCTGTAGTCTACTGTACATGATGGAGGAACATATTGTCTGTAGTCTACTGTACATTATGGAGGAACATATTGTCTGTAGTCTACTGTACATGATGGAGGAACATATTGCCTGTAGTCTACTATACATGATGGAGGAAAATATTGCCTAGTCTACTGTACATGATGGAGGAACATATTGTCTGTAGTCGACTAAACATGATGGAGGAAAATATTGCCTGGTAGTCTACTGTACATGATGGAGGAACATATTGTCTGTAGTCGACTATACATGATGGAGGAAAATATTGCCGGTAGTCTACTGTACCTGATGGAGGAACATATTGCCTGTAGTCTACTGTACATGATGGAGGAACATATTGCCTGTAGTCTACTGTACATGATGGAGGAACATATTGCCTGTAGTCTACTGTACATGATGGAGGAACATATTGTCTGTAGTCGACTATACATGATGGAGGAAAATATTGCCGGTAGTCTACTGTACCTGATGGAGGAACATATTGCCTGTAGTCGACTATACATGATGGAGTAAAATATTGCCGGTAGTCTACTGTACATGATGGAGGAACATATTGTCTGTAGTCTACTATACATGATGGAGGAAAATATTGCCTGTAGTCTACTGTACCTGATGGAGGAACATATTGCCTGTAGTCTACTGTACATGATGGAGGAACATATTGCCTGTAGTCGACTATACATGATGGAGGAAAATATTGCCGGTAGTCTACTGTACATGATGGAGGAACATATTGTCTGTAGTTGACTATACATGATGGAGGAAAATATTGCCGGTAGTCTACTGTACCTGATGGAGGAACATATTGCCTGTAGTCTACTGTACATGATGGAGGAACATATTGACTGTAGTCGACTATACATGATGGAGGAACATATTGTCTGTAGTCTACTGTACATGATGGAGGAACATATTGTCTGTAGTCTACTGTACATTATGGAGGAACATATTTTCTGTAGTCTACTGTACATGGTGGTGGAACATATTGCCTGTAGTCTACGGTACATTATGGAGGAACATATTTTCTGTAGTCTACTGTACATGGTGGTGGAACATATTGCCTGTAGTCTACTGTACATTGTGGAGGAACATATTTTCTGTAGTCTACTGTACATGGTGGTGGAACATATTGCCTGTAGTCTACGGTACATTATGGAGGAACATATTTTCTGTAGTCTACTGTACATGGTGGTGGAACATATTGCCTGTAGTCTACTGTACATTGTGGAGGAACATATTGCCTGTTGTCTACTCTACATGGTGGAGGAACATATTGCCTGTAGTCTACTGTACACGATGGAGGAACATATTGTCTGTAGTCTCCAGTTATGATGGAGGAACAAATTTTCCTGTAGTCTAAAGAACTTGATGGAGGAACATATTGCCTGTAGTCTACAGTACATGGTGGAGGAACATATTGCCTGTAGTCTACTGTACATGATGGAGGATCATATTGCCTGTAGTCTACTGTACATGATGGAGGAACATATTGCCTGTAGTCTACTGTACATGGTGGTGGAACATATTGTCTGCAGTCTACTATACATGATGGAGGAACATATTGCCTGTAGTATACTATACACGATGGAGGAACATATTGTCTGTAGTCTACTGTACATGATGGAGGAACACATTGCCTGTAGTCTACTGTACATGATGGAGGAACAATTTGCCTTTAGTCTACAGTACATGGTGGAGGAACATATTGCCTGTAGTCTACTGTACATGATGGAGGAACATATTTCCTGTAGTCTACATAACATGACAGAGAATCTTATTGGATTTTGTGTCCTGTAGAGAGTGGAGGAACATATTGCCTGGATGTAGTCTACTGTACATGATGGAGGAACATATTGTCTGTAGTCGACTGTACATGATGGAGGAACACATTGCCTGTAGTCTACTGTACATGGTGGAGGTACATATTGCATTTTATGTACTGTAGAAAGTGGAGGAACATATTCCCCGGCTGTAGTCTACTGTACATGAATGAGGAACATATTGCCTGTAGTCTACAGTACATGATGGAGGAACATATTGCCTGTAGTCTACTGTACACGATGAAGGAACATATTGTCTGTAGTCTACAGTACATGGTGGAGGAACATATTGCATGTAGTCTACTGTACATTATGGAGGAACATATTGCCTGTAGTCTACTGTACGTGATGGAGGAACACATTGCCTGTAGTCTACTGTACACGATGGAGGAACATATTGTCTGTAGTCTACAGTACATGATGGAGGAACATATTGCCTTTAGTCTACTCTACATGATGGGGGAACATATTGCCTGTAGTCTACTGTACATGATGGAGGAACATATTGCCGGTAGTCTACTGTACCTGATGGAGGAACATATTGCCTGTAGTCTACTGTACATGAATGAGGAACATATTGCCTGTAGTATACTATACACGATGGAGGAACATATTGTCTGTAGTCTACTGTACATGATGGAGGAACACATTGCCTGTAGTCTACTGTACATGGTGGAGGAACAATTTGCCTGTAGTCTACTGTACATGGTGGAGGAACATATTGCCTGTAGTCTACTGTACATTGTTTAGGAACATATTGCCTGTAGTCTACTCTACATGCTGGAGGAACATATTGCCTGTAGTCTACTGTACGTGATGGAGGAACACATTGCCTGTAGTCTACTGTACACGATGGAGGAACATATTGTCTGTAGTCTACAGTACATTTATTTACCTTTATTTTACTAGGCAAGATCAGTTAGGAACAAATTCTTATTTTCAATGACGGCCTAGGAACAGTGGGTTAACTGCCTGTTCAGGGGCAGAACGACAGATTTGTACCTTGTCAGCTCGGGGGTTTGAACTTGCAACCTTCCGGTTACTAGTCCAACGCTCTAACCACTAGGCTACCCTGCCGCATGATGGAGGAACATATTTCATGTAGTCTAAAGAACTTGATGGAGGAACATATTGCCTGTAGTCGACTATACATGATGGAGGAACATATTGTCTGTAGTCTACTGTACACGATGGAGGAACATATTGTCTGTAGTCTACAGTACATGATGGAGGAACATATTTCCTGTAGTCTAAAGAACTTGATGGAGGAACATATTGCCTGTAGTCGACAATACATGATGGAGGAACATATTGGCTGTAGTCGACTATACATGATGGAGGAACATATTGTCTGTAGTCTACTGTACATGATGGAGGAACATATTTTCTGTAGTCTAGTGTACATGGTGGAGGAACATATTGTCTGTAGTCTACTGTACATGGTGGAGGAACATATTGCCTGTAGTCTACTGTACATGATGGAGGAACATATTGCCTGTACTCTACTCTACATGATGGAGGAACATATATTCTGTAGTATAATATGCATGATGGAGGAACATATTGCCTGTAGTCTAGTGTACATGGTGGAGGAACATATTGCCTGTAATCTACTGTACATGATGGAGGAACATATTGCCTGTAGTATACTATACATGATGGAGGAACATATTGCCTGTAGTCTACTATGCATGATGGAGGAACATATTGCCTGTAGTATACTATACACGATGGAGGAACATATTGTCTGTAGTCTACTGTACATGATGGAGGAACACATTGCCTGTAGTCTACTATGCATGATGGAGGAACATATTGCCTGTAGTCTAGTGTACATGGTGGAGGAACATATTGCCTGTAGTCTACTGTACATGATGGAGGAACATATTTCCTGTAGTCTACATAACATGACAGAGAATCTTATTGGATTTTGTGTCCTGTAGAGAGTGGAGGAACATATTGCCTGAATGTAGTCTACTGTACATGGTGGTGGAACATATTGTCTGTAGTCCACTGTACATGAATGAGGAACATATTGCCTGTAGTCGACTGTACATGATGGAGGAACACATTGCCTGTAGTCTACTGTACATGGTGGAGGAACAATTTGCCTTTAGTCTACTGTACATGGTGGAGGTACATATTGGCTGTAGTCTACTCTACATGATGGGGGAAAATATTGCCTGTAGTCAACTATACATGATGGAGGAACATATTGTCTGTAGTCTACTGTACATGATGGAGGAACATATTGTCTGTAGTCTACTCTACATGATGGAGGAACATATTGCCTGTAGTCTACTGTACATGATGAAGGAACATATTGCCTGTAGTCTACAATACATGATGGAGGAACATATTGCCTGTAGTCTACAATACATGATGGAGGAACATATTGTCTGTAGTCTACTGTACCTGATGGAGGAACATATTGTCTGTAGTCTACTGTAAATGATGGAGGAACATATTGGCTGTAGTCTACAATACATGATGGAGGAACATATTGCCTGTAGTCTACAATACATGATGGAGGAACATATTGTCTGTAGTCTACTGTACCTGATGGAGGAACATATTGTCTGTAGTCTACTGTACATGATGGAGGAACATATTGGCTGTAGTCTACTGTACATGGTGGAGGAACATATTGTCTGTAGTCTACTGTACATGATGGAGGAACATATTGTCTGTAGTCTACTGTACATGATGGAGGAACATATTGTCTGTAGTCTACTCTACATGGTGAGGAACATATTGACTGTAGTCTACTGTACATGATGGAGGAACACATTGCCTGTATTCTACTGTACACGATGGAGGAACATATTGTCTGTAGTCTACAGTACATGATGGAGGAACATATTTCCTGTAGTCTAAAGAACTTGATGGAGGAACATATTGCCTGTAGTCTACTGTACATGATGGAGGAACATATTGTCTGTAGTCTACTCTACATGATGGGGGAACATATTGCCTGTAGTCGACTATACATGATGGAGGAACATATTGTCTGTAGTCTACTGTACATGATGGAGGAACATATTGTCTGTAGTCTACTGTACATGATGGAGGAACATATTGTCTGTAGTCTACTGTACATGGTGGAGGAACATATTGTCTGTAGTCTACTGTACATGATGGAGGAACATATTGCCTGTAGTCTACTGTACATGGTGGAGGAACATATTGTCTGTAGTCTACTGTACATGGTGGAGGAACATATTGTCTGTAGTCTACTGTACATGATGGAGGAACATATTGTCTGTAGTCTACTGTACTTGATGGAGGAACATATTGCCTGTAGTCTACTGTACATTGTGGAGGAACATATTGTCTGTAGTCTACTCTACATGGTGGAGGAACATATTGCCTGTAGTCTACTGTACATGATGGAGGAACATATTGTCTGTAGTCTACTCTACATGATGGAGGAACATATTGCCTGTAGTCTACTGTACATGATGAAGGAACATATTGCCTGTAGTCTACAATACATGATGGAGGAACATATTGCCTGTAGTCTACAATACATGATGGAGGAACATATTGTCTGTAGTCTACTGTACCTGATGGAGGAACATATTGTCTGTAGTCTACTGTACATGATGGAGGAACATATTGGCTGTAGTCTACTGTACATGGTGGAGGAACATATTGTCTGTAGTCTACTGTACATGATGGAGGAACATATTGCCTGTAGTATACTATACACGATGGAGGAACAAATTGTATGTAGTCTACTGTACATGATGGAGGAACACATTGCCTGTAGTCTACTATGCATGATGGAGGAACATATTGCCTGTAGTCTACTGTACATGATGGAGGAACATATTGCCTGTAGTCTACAATACATGATGGAGGAACATATTGTCTGTAGTCTACATAACATGACAGAGAATCTTATTGGATTTTGTGTCCTGTAGAGAGTGGAGGAACATATTGCCTGAATGTAGTCTACTGTAAATTGTGGTGGAACATATTGTCTGTAGTCCACTGTACATGAATGAGGAACATATTGCCTGTAGTCGACTGTACATGATGGAAGAACACATTGCCTGTAGTCTACTGTACATGGTGGAGGAACAATTTGCCTTTAGTCTACTGTCCATGGTGGAGGAACATATTGTCTGTAGTCTACTGTACATGATGGAGGAACATATTGGCTGTAGTCTACAATACATGATGGAGGAACATATTGTCTGTAGTCTACTGTACCTGATGGAGGAACATATTGTCTGTAGTCTACTGTACATGATGGAGGAACATATTGGCTGTAGTCTACTGTACATGGTGGAGGAACATATTGTCTGTAGTCTACTGTACATGATGGAGGAACATATTGCCTGTAGTATACTATACACGATGGAGGAACAAATTGTATGTAGTCTACTGTACATGATGGAGGAACACATTGCCTGTAGTCTACTATGCATGATGGAGGAACATATTGCCTGTAGTCTACTGTACATGGTGGAGGAACATATTGCCTGTAGTCTACTGTACATGGTGGAGGGACATATTTCCTGTAGTCTACATAGCATGACAGAGAATCTTATTGGATTTTGTGTCCCGTAGAGAGTGGAGTAACATATTGCCTGAATGTAGTCTACTGTAAATTGTGGTGGAACATATTGTCTGTAGTCCACTGTACATGAATGAGGAACATATTGCCTGTAGTCGACTGTACATGATGGAAGAACACATTGCCTGTAGTCTACTGTCCATGGTGGAGGTACATATTGGCTGTAGTCTACTCTACATGATGGGGGAAAATATTGCCTGTAGTCGACTATACATGATGGAGGAACATATTGTCTGTAGTCTACTGTACATGATGGAGGAACATATTGTCTGTAGTCTACTGTACATGATGGAGGAACACATTGCCTGTAGTCTACTGTACACGGTGGAGGAACACATTGTCTGTAGTCTACAGTACATGATGGAGGAACATATTTCCTGTAGTCTAAAGAACTTGATGGAGGAACATATTGCCTGTAGCCTACAGTACATGGTGGAGGAACATATTTCCTTTAGTCTACTGTACATGATGGAGGAACATATTGCCTGTAGTCTACTGTACATGATGGAGGAACATATTGGCTGTAGTCTACTCTACATGATGGGGGAAAATATTGCCTGTAGTCGACTATACATGATGGAGGAACATATTGTCTGTAGTCTACTGTACATGATGGAGGAACATATTGTCTGTAGTCTACTGTACATGATGGAGGAACATATTGTCTGTAGTCTACTCTACATGGTGAGGAACATATTGACTGTAGTCTACTGTACATGATGGAGGAACACATTGCCTGTATTCTACTGTACACGATGGAGGAACATATTGTCTGTAGTCTACAGTACATGATGGAGGAACATATTTCCTGTAGTCTAAAGAACTTGATGGAGGAACATATTGCCTGTAGTCTACTGTACATGATGGAGGAACATATTGTCTGTAGTCTACTCTACATGATGGGGGAACATATTGCCTGTAGTCGACTATACATGATGGAGGAACATATTGTCTGTAGTCTACTGTACATGATGGAGGAACATATTGTCTGTAGTCTACTGTACATGATGGAGGAACATATTGTCTGTAGTCTACTGTACATGGTGGAGGAACATATTGTCTGTAGTCTACTGTACATGATGGAGGAACATATTGGCTGTAGTCTACTGTACATGGTGGAGGAACATATTGTCTGTAGTCTACTGTACATGATGGAGGAACATATTGTCTGTAGTCTACTGTACTTGATGGAGGAACATATTGCCTGTAGTCTACTGTACATTGTGGAGGAACATATTGTCTGTAGTCTACTCTACATGGTGGAGGAACATATTGCCTGTAGTCTACTGTACATGATGGAGGAACACATTGCCTGTAGTCTACTGTACATGGTGGAGGAACATATTGTCTCTAGTCTTCAGTACATGATGGAGGAACATATTTCCTGTAGTCTAAAGAACTTGATGGAGGAACATATTGCCTGTAGTCTACAGTACATGGTGGAGGAACATATTGCCTGTAGTCTACTGTACATGATGGAGGAACATATTGTCTGTAGTCTACTGTACATGGTGGAGGAACATATTGTCTGTAGTCTACTGTACATGATGGAGGAACATATTGTCTGTAGTCTACTGTACATGGTGGAGGAACATATTGTCTGTAGTCTACTGTACATGATGGAGGAACATATTGCCTGTAGTCTACTGTACACGATGGAGGAACAAATTGCCTGTAGTCTACTGTACATGATGGAGGAACTTATTGTCTGTAGTCGACTGTACATGATGGAGGAACATATTGTCTGTAGTCGACTGTACATGATGGAGGAACACATTTCCTGTAGTCTACTGTACATGGTGGAGGTACATATTGCATTTTATGTACTGTAGAAAGTGGAGGAACATATTCCCCGGCTGTAGTCTACTGTACATGAATGAGGAACATATTGCCTGTAGTCTACAGTACATGATGGTGGAACATATTGCCTGTAGTCTACTGTACACGATGAAGGAACATATTGTCTGTAGTCTACAGTACATGGTGGAGGAACATATTGCATGTAGTCTACTGTACATTATGGAGGAACATATTGCCTGTAGTCTACTGTACGTGATGGAGGAACACATTGCCTGTAGTCTACTGTACACGATGGAGGAACATATTGTCTGTAGTCTACAGTACATGATGGAGGAACATATTGCCTTTAGTCTACTCTACATGATGGGGGAACATATTGCCTGTAGTCTACTGTACATGATGGAGGAACATATTGCCGGTAGTCTACTGTACCTGATGGAGGAACATATTGCCTGTAGTCTACTGTACATGAATGAGGAACATATTGCCTGTAGTATACTATACACGATGGAGGAACATATTGTCTGTAGTCTACTGTACATGATGGAGGAACACATTGCCTGTAGTCTACTGTACATGGTGGAGGAACAATTTGCCTGTAGTCTACTGTACATGGTGGAGGAACATATTGCCTGTAGTCTACTGTACGTGATGGAGGAACACATTGCCTGTAGTCTACTGTACATGGTGGTGGAACATATTGTCTGCAGTCTACTATACATGATGGAGGAACATATTGCCTGTAGTATACTATACACGATGGAGGAACATATTGTCTGTAGTCTACTGTAAATGATGGAGGAACACATTGCCTGTAGTCTACTGTACATGGTGGAGGAACATATTGCCTGTACTCTACTCTACATGATGGAGGAACATATTGCCTGTAGTCTACTGTACATGATGGAGGAACACATTGACTGTAGTCTACTGTACATGATGGAGGAACATATTGTCTGTAGTCGACTATACATGATGTAGGAAAATATTGCCGGTAGTCTACTGTACCTGATGGAGGAACATATTGCCTGTAGTCGACTATACATGATGGAGGAAAATATTGCCGGTAGTCTACTGTACATGATGGAGGAACATATTGCCTGTAGTCGACTATACATGATGGAGGAAAATATTGCCGGTAGTCTACTGTACATGATGGAGGAACACATTGCCTGTAGTCTACTGTACATGGTGGAGGAACATATTGCCTGTACTCTACTCTACATGATGGAGGAACATATTGCCTGTAGTCTACTGTACATGATGGAGGAACACATTGACTGTAGTCTACTGTACATGGTGGAGGAACATATTGCCTGTAGTCTACTGTACATGATGGAGGAACATATTGCCTGTAGTCTACTGTACATGATGGAGGAACACATTGCCTGTAGTCTATTGTACATGGAGGAGGAACATATTGCCTGTACTCTACTCTACATGATGGAGGAACATATTGCCTGTACTCTACTCTACATGATGGAGGAACATATTGTCTGTAGTCTACTGTACATGATGGAGGAACATATTGTCTGTAGTCTACTGTACATTATGGAGGAACATATTGTCTGTTGTCTACTGTACTTGATGGAGGAACATATTGCCTGTAGTCGACTATACATGATGGAGGAAAATATTGCCGGTAGTCTACTGTATATGATGGAGGAACATATTGTCTGTAGTCGACAAAACATGATGGAGGAAAATATTGCCGGTAGTCTACTGTACATGATGGAGGAACATATTGCCTGTAGTATACTATACACGATGGAGGAACATATTGTCTGTAGTCTACTGTACATGATGGAGGAACACATTGCCTGTAGTCTACTGTACATGGTGGAGGAACATATTGCCTGTACTCTACTCTACATGATGGAGGAACATATTGCCTGTAGTCTACTGTACATGATGGAGGAACACATTGACTGTAGTCTACTGTACATGATGGAGGAACATATTGTCTGTAGTCGACTATACATGATGTAGGAAAATATTGCCGGTAGTCTACTGTACCTGATGGAGGAACATATTGCCTGTAGTCGACTATACATGATGGAGGAAAATATTGCCGGTAGTCTACTGTACATGATGGAGGAACATATTGCCTGTAGTCGACTATACATGATGGAGGAAAATATTGCCGGTAGTCTACTGTACATGATGGAGGAACACATTGCCTGTAGTCTACTGTACATGGTGGAGGAACATATTGCCTGTACTCTACTCTACATGATGGAGGAACATATTGCCTGTAGTCTACTGTACATGATGGAGGAACACATTGACTGTAGTCTACTGTACATGGTGGAGGAACATATTGCCTGTAGTCTACTGTACATGATGGAGGAACATATTGCCTGTAGTCTACTGTACATGATGGAGGAACATATTGCCTGTACTCTACTCTACATGATGGAGGAACATATTGTCTGTAGTCTACTGTACATGATGGAGGAACATATTGTCTGTAGTCTACTGTACATTATGGAGGAACATATTGTCTGTTGTCTACTGTACTTGATGGAGGAACATATTGCCTGTAGTCGACTATACATGATGGAGGAAAATATTGCCGGTAGTCTACTGTATATGATGGAGGAACATATTGTCTGTAGTCGACAAAACATGATGGAGGAAAATATTGCCGGTAGTCTACTGTACATGATGGAGGAACATATTGCCTGTAGTCTACAGTACATGGTGGAGGAACATATTGCATGTAGTCTACTGTACATGATGGAGGAACATATTGCCTGTAGTCTACTGTACATGGTCGAGGAACATATTGCCTGTAGTCTACTGTACATGATGGAGGAACACATTGCCTGTAGTCTATTGTACATGGGGGAGGAACATATTGCCTGTACTCTACTCTACATGATGGAGGAACAAATTGCCTGTACTCTACTCTACATGATGGAGGAACATATTGTCTGTAGTCTACTGTACATGATGGAGGAACATATTGTCTGTAGTCTACTGTACATTATGGAGGAACATATTGTCTGTTGTCTACTGTACTTGATGGAGGAACATATTGCCTGTAGTCGACTATACATGATGGAGGAAAATATTGCCTGTAGTCTACTGTACATGATGGAGGAACATATTGTCTGTAGTCGACTAAACATGATGGAAGAAAATATTGCCGGTAGTCTACTGTACATGATGGAGGAACATATTGTCCGTAGTCGACTATACATGATGGAGGAAAATATTGCCGGTAGTCTACTGTACCTGATGGAGGAACATATTGCCTGTAGTCTACTGTACATGATGGAGGAACATATTGCCTGTAGTCGACTATACATGATGGAGGAAAATATTGCCGGTAGTCTACTGTACATGATGGAGGAACATATTGTCTGTAGTCGACTATACATGATGGAGGAAAATATTGCCGGTAGTCTACTGTACCTGATGGAGGAACATATTGCCTGTAGTCGACTATACATGATGGAGGAAAATATTGCCGGTAGTCTACTGTACATGATGGAGGAACATATTGTCTGTAGTCGACTATACATGATGGAGGAAAATATTGCCGGTAGTCTACTGTACATGATGGAGGAACATATTGTCTGTAGTCGACTATACATGATGGAGGAAAATATTGCCGGTAGTCTACTGTACCTGATGGAGGAACATATTGCCTGTAGTCTACTGTACATGATGGAGGAACATATTGCCTGTAGTCGACTATACATGATGGAGGAAAATATTGCCGGTAGTCTACTGTACATGATGGAGGAACATATTGTCTGTAGTCGACTATACATGATGGAGGAAAATATTGCCGGTAGTCTACTGTACCTGATGGAGGAACATATTGCCTGTAGTCTACTGTACATGATGGAGGAACATATTGACTGTAGTCGACTATACATGATGGAGGAACATATTGTCTGTAGTCTACTGTACATGATGGAGCAACATATTGTCTGTAGTCTACTGTACATTATGGAGGAACATATTTTCTGTAGTCTACTGTACATGGTGGTGGAACATATTGCCTGTAGTCTACGGTACATTATGGAGGAACATATTTTCTGTAGTCTACTGTACATGGTGGTGGAACATATTGCCTGTAGTCTACTGTACATTGTGGAGGAACATATTGCCTGTTGTCTACTCTACATGGTGGAGGAACATATTGCCTGTAGTCTACTGTACACGATGGAGGAACATATTGTCTGTAGTCTACAGTTATGATGGAGGAACAAATTTTCCTGTAGTCTAAAGAACTTGATGGAGGAACATATTGCCTGTAGTCTACAGTACATGGTGGAGGAACATATTGCATGTAGTCTACTGTACATGATGGAGGATAATATTGCCTGTAGTCTACTGTACATGATGGAGGAACATATTGCCTGTAGTCTACTGTACATGGTGGTGGAACATATTGTCTGCAGTCTACTATACATGATGGAGGAACATATTGCCTGTAGTATACTATACACGATGGAGGAACATATTGTCTGTAGTCTACTGTACATGATGGAGGAACACATTGCCTGTAGTCTACTGTACACGATGGAGGAACATATTGTCTGTAGTCTACAGTACATTTATTTACCTTTATTTTACTAGGCAAGATCAGTTAAGAACAAATTCTTATTTTCAATGACGGCCTAGGAACAGTGGGTTAACTGCCTGTTCAGGGGCAGAACGACAGATTTGTACCTTGTCAGCTCGGGGGTTTGAACTTGCAACCTTCCGGTTACTAGTCCAACGCTCTAACCACTAGGCTACCCTGCCGCATGATGGAGGAACATATTTCCTGTAGTCTAAAGAACTTGATGGAGGAACATATTGCCTGTAGTCGACTATACATGATGGAGGAACAGATTGTCTGTAGTCTACTGTACACGATGGAGGAACATATTGTCTGTAGTCTACAGTACATGATGGAGGAACATATTTCCTGTAGTCTAAAGAACTTGATGGAGGAACATATTGCCTGTAGTCGACTATACATGATGGAGGAACATATTGGCTGTAGTCTACTGTACATGATGGAGGAACATATTGTCTGTAGTCTACTGTACATGATGGAGGAACATATTGTCTGTAGTCTAGTGTACATGGTGGAGGAACATATTGTCTGTAGTCTACTGTACATGGTGGAGGAACATATTGCCTGTAGTCTACTGTACATGATGGAGGAACATATTGCCTGTACTCTACTCTACATGATGGAGGAACATATATTCTGTAGTATACTATGCATGATGGAGGAACATATTGCCTGTAGTCTAGTGTACATGGTGGAGGAACATATTGCCTGTAGTCTACTGTACATGATGGAGGAACATATTGCCTGTAGTATACTATACATGATGGAGGAACATATTGCCTGTAGTCTACTATGCATGATGGAGGAACATATTGCCTGTAGTATACTATACACGATGGAGGAACATATTGTCTGTAGTCTACTGTACATGATGGAGGAACACATTGCCTGTAGTCTACTATGCATGATGGAGGAACATATTGCCTGTAGTCTAGTGTACATGGTGGAGGAACATATTGCCTGTAGTCTACTGTACATGATGGAGGAACATATTTCCTGTAGTCTACATAACATGACAGAGAATCTTATTGGATTTTGTGTCCTGTAGAGAGTGGAGGAACATATTGCCTGAATGTAGTCTACTGTACATGGTGGAGGAACAATTTGCCTTTAGTCTACTGTACATGGTGGAGGTACATATTGGCTGTAGTCTACTCTACATGATGGGGGAAAATATTGCCTGTAGTCAACTATACATGATGGAGGAACATATTGTCTGTAGTCTACTGTACATGATGGAAGAACATATTGTCTGTAGTCTACTCTACATGATGGAGGAACATATTGCCTGTAGTCTACTGTACATGATGAAGGAACATATTGCCTGTAGTCTACAATACATGATGGAGGAACATATTGCCTGTAGTCTACAATACATGATGGAGGAACATATTGTCTGTAGTCTACTGTACCTGATGGAGGAACATATTGTCTGTAGTCTACTGTACATGATGGAGGAACATATTGGCTGTAGTCTACTGTACATGGTGGAGGAACATATTGTCTGTAGTCTACTGTACATGATGGAGGAACATATTGCCTGTAGTATACTATACACGATGGAGGAACAAATTGTATGTAGTCTACTGTACATGATGGAGGAACACATTGCCTGTAGTCTACTATGCATGATGGAGGAACATATTGCCTGTAGTCTACTGTACATGGTGGAGGAACATATTGCCTGTAGTCTACTGTACATGGTGGAGGGACATATTTCCTGTAGTCTACATAGCATGACAGAGAATCTTATTGGATTTTGTGTCCCGTAGAGAGTGGAGTAACATATTGCCTGAATGTAGTCTACTGTAAATTGTGGTGGAACATATTGTCTGTAGTCCACTGTACATGAATGAGGAACATATTGCCTGTAGTCGACTGTACATGATGGAAGAACACATTGCCTGTAGTCTACTGTACATGGTGGAGGAACAATTGGCTGTAGTCTACTCTACATGATGGGGGAAAATATTGCCTGTAGTCGACTATACATGATGGAGGAACATATTGTCTGTAGTCTACTGTACATGATGGAGGAACATATTGTCTGTAGTCTACTGTACATGATGGAGGAACACATTGCCTGTAGTCTACTGTACACGGTGGAGGAACATATTGTCTGTAGTCTACAGTACATGATGGAGGAACATATTGCCTGTAGCCTACAGTACATGGTGGAGGAACATATTTCCTTTAGTCTACTGTACATGATGGAGGAACATATTGCCTGTAGTCTACTGTACATGATGGAGGAACATATTGGCTGTAGTCTACTCTACATGATGGGGGAAAATATTGCCTGTAGTCGACTATACATGATGGAGGAACATATTGTCTGTAGTCTACTGTACATGATGGAGGAACATATTGTCTGTAGTCTACTGTACATGATGGAGGAACATATTGTCTGTAGTCTATTACTTTATCCTATCCTAGGTATTCCTTAAAGAGGTGGGGTTTCAGGTGTCTCCGGAAGGTGGTGATTGCGGAGTCAATCACCACCTTCCAGAGACACCTGAAACCCCACCTCTTTAAGGAATACCTAGGATAGGATAAAGTAATCCTTCTCCCCTCCCCCTTAAAAGACCTAGATGCACTATTGTAAAGTGGCTGTTCCACTGGATGTCATAAGGTGAAAGCACCAATTTGTAAGTCGCTCTGGATAAGAGCGTCTGCTAAATGACTTAAATGTAAATGTAAATGTAAATGTCTACTCTACATGGTGAGGAACATATTGACTGTAGTCTACTGTACATGATGGAGGAACACATTGCCTGTATTCTACTGTACACGATGGAGGAACATATTGTCTGTAGTCTACAGTACATGATGGAGGAACATATTTCCTGTAGTCTAAAGAACTTGATGGAGGAACATATTGCCTGTAGTCTACTGTACATGATGGAGGAACATATTGTCTGTAGTCTACTGTACATGATGGGGGAACATATTGCCTGTAGTCGACTATACATGATGGAGGAACATATTGTCTGTAGTCTACTGTACATGATGGAGGAACATATTGTCTGTAGTCTACTGTACATGATGGAGGAACATATTGTCTGTAGTCTACTGTACATGGTGGAGGAACATATTGTCTGTAGTCTACTGTACATGATGGAGGAACATATTGGCTGTAGTCTACTGTACATGGTGGAGGAACATATTGTCTGTAGTCTACTGTACATGATGGAGGAACATATTGTCTGTAGTCTACTGTACTTGATGGAGGAACATATTGCCTGTAGTCTACTGTACATTGTGGAGGAACATATTGTCTGTAGTCTACTGTACATGGTGGAGGAACATATTGCCTGTAGTCTACTGTACATGATGGAGGAACACATTGCCTGTAGTCTACTGTACATGGTGGAGGAACATATTGTCTCTAGTCTTCAGTACATGATGGAGGAACATATTTCCTGTAGTCTAAAGAACTTGATGGAGGAACATATTGCCTGTAGTCTACAGTACATGGTGGAGGAACATATTGCCTGTAGTCTACTGTACATGATGGAGGAACATATTGTCTGTAGTCTACTGTACATGGTGGAGGAACATATTGTCTGTAGTCTACTGTACATGATGGAGGAACATATTGTCTGTAGTCTACTGTACATGGTGGAGGAACATATTGTCTGTAGTCTACTGTACATGATGGAGGAACATATTGCCTGTAGTCTACTGTACACGATGGAGGAACAAATTGTCTGTAGTCTACAGTACATGATGGAGGAACATATTTCCTGTAGTCTAAAGAACTTGATGGAGGAACATATTGCCTGTAGTCTACAGTACATGGTGGAGGAACATATTGCCTGTAGTCTACTCTACATGATGGAGGAACATATTGTCTGTAGTCTACTGTACATGGTGGAGGAACATATTGTCTGTAGTCTACTGTACATGATGGAGGAACATATTGGCTGTAGTCTACTCTACATGATGGGGGAAAATATTGCCTGTAGTCGACTATACATGATGGAGGAACATATTGTCTGTAGTCTACTGTACATGATGGAGGAACATATTGTCTGTAGTCTACTGTACATTGTGGAGGAACATATTGTCTGTAGTCTACTGTACATGGTGGTGGAACATATTGCATGTAGTCTACTGTACATGATGGAGGAACATATTGTCTGTAGTCTACTGTACATGATGGAGGAACATATTGTCTGTAGTCTACTGTACATTGTGGAGGAACATATTGCCTGTAGTCTACTGTACATAATGGAGGAACATATTGTCTGTAGTCTACTGTACATTGTGGAGGAACATATTGCCTGTAGTCTACTGTACATGATGGAGGAACATATTGTCTGTAGTCTACTGTACATTGTGGAGGAACATATTGCCTGTAGTCTACTGTACTTGATGGAGGAACATATTGCATGTAGTCTACTGTACCTGATGGAGGAAAATATTGTCTGTAGTCTACTGTACATTGTGGAGGAACATAGTGCCTGTAGTCTACTCTACATGGTGGAGGAACATATTGCCTGTAGTCTACTGTACATGATGGAGGAACACATTGCCTGTAGTCTACTGTACACGATGGAGGAACATATTGTCTGTAGTCTACAGTACATGATGGAGGAACATATTTCCTGTAGTCTAAAGAACTTGATGGAGGAACGTATTGCCTGTAGTCTACAGCACATGGTGGAGGAACATATTGCCTGTAGTCTACTGTACATGGTGGAGGTACATATTGGATTTTGTGTACTGTAGAAAGTGGAGGTACATATTGCCCGGCTGTAGTGTACTGTACATGAATGAGGAACATATTGCCTGTAGTCTACTGTACACGATGGAGGAACATATTGCCTGTAGTCTACAGTACATGGTGGAGGAACATATTGCCTGTAGTCTACTGTACATGGTGGAGGTACATATTGGATTTTGTGTACTGTAGAAAGTGGAGGAACATATTGCCCGGCTGTAGTCTACTGTACATGAATGAGGAACATATTGCCTGTAGTCTACTGTACATGATGTAGGAACACATTGCCTGTAGTCTACTGTACATGGTGGTGGAACATATTGCCTGTAGTCTACTGTACATGGTGGAGGAACATATTGCCTGTAGTCTACAATACATGGTGGAGGAACATTTTGCCTGTAGTCTACTGTACATGAGGGGGGAACATATTGCCTGTAGTCTACTGTACATGATGGAGGAACATATTGCCTGTAGTCTACTGTACATGAATGAGGAACATATTGCCTGTAGTCTAAAGAACTTGATGGAGGAACACATTGCCTGTAGTCTACTGTACACGATGGAGGAACATATTGCCTGTAGTCTACTGTACATGATGGAGGACCATATTGCCTGTAGTCTACTGTACATGGTGGAGGTACATATTGGATTTTGTGTACTGTAGAAAGTGGAGGAACATATTCCCCGGCCGTAGTCTACTGTACATGATGGAGGAACATATTGTCTGTAGTCTACTGTACATGATGGAGGAACGTATTGTCTGTAGTCTACTGTACATGATGGAGGAACACATTGCCTGTAGTCTACTGTACATGGTGGTGGAACATATTGCCTGTAGTCTACTGTACATGGTGGAGGAACATATTGCCTGTAGTCTACAATACATGGTGGAGGAACATTTTGCCTGTAGTCTACTGTACATGAGGGGGGAACATATTGCCTGTAGTCTACTGTACATGATGGAGGAACATATTGCCTGTAGTCTACTGTACATGAATGAGGAACATATTGCCTGTAGTCTAAAGAACTTGATGGAGGAACACATTGCCTGTAGTCTACTGTACACGATGGAGGAACATATTGCCTGTAGTCTACTGTACATGATGGAGGACCATATTGCCTGTAGTCTACTGTACATGGTGGAGGTACATATTGGATTTTGTGTACTGTAGAAAGTGGAGGAACATATTCCCCGGCCGTAGTCTACTGTACATGATGGAGGAACATATTGTCTGTAGTCTACTGTACATGATGGAGGAACTTATTGTCTGTAGTCTACTGTACATGATGGAGGAACACATTGCCTGTAGTCTACTGTACATGGTGGAGGAACAATTTGCCTTTAGTCTACTCTACATGATGGGGGAACATTTTGCCTGTAGTCGACTATACATGATGGAGGAACATATTGTCTGTAGTCTACTGTACATGATGGAGGAACATATTGTCTGTAGTCTACTGTACATGGTGGAGGAACAATTTGCCTTTAGTCTACTCTACATGATGGGGGAACATATTGTCTGTAGTCTACTGTACATTATGGAGGAACATATTGTCTGTAGTCTACTGTACATGGTGGTGGAACATATTGCCTGTAGTCTACTGTACACGATGGAGGAACATATTGTCTGTAGTCTACAGTTATGATGGAGGAACATATTTCCTGTAGTCTAAAGAACTTGATGGAGGAACATATTGCCTGTAGTCTACAGTACATGGTGGAGGACCATATTGCCTGTAGTCTACTGTACATGGTGGAGGAACATATTGCCTGTAGTCTACTGTACATGGTCGAGGAACATATTGCCTGTAGTCTACTGTACATGATGGAGGAACACATTGCCTGTAGTCTACTGTACATGGGGGAGGAACATATTGCCTGTACTCTACTCTACATGATGGAGGAACATATTGTCTGTAGTATACTATACATGATGGAGGAAAATATTGCCTGTAGTCTACTGTACATGATGGAGGAACATATTGTCTGTAGTCTACTGTACACGATGGAGGAACATATTGCCTGTAGTCTACAGTACATGGTGGAGGAACATATTGCCTGTAGTCTACTGTACATGGTGGAGGTACATATCGGATTTTGTGTACTGTAGAAAGTGGAGGAACATATTGCCCGGCTGTAGTCTACTGTACATGAATGAGGAACATATTGCCTGTAGTCTACTGTACATGATGGAGGAACACATTGCCTGTAGTCTACAGTACATGGTGGAGGAACATATTGCCGGTAGTCTACAATACATGGTGGAGGAACATTTTGCCTGTAGTCTACTGTACATGAGGGGGGAACATTTTGCCTGTAGTCTACTGAACATGATGGAGGAACATATTGCCTGTAGTCTACTGTACATGATGGAGGAACATATTGCCTGTAGTCTACTCTACATGATGGAGGAACATATTGCCTGTAGTCTACTGTACATGATGGAGTAACATATTGCCTGGATGTAGTCTACTGTACATGATGGAGGAACATATTGCCTGTAGTCTAAAGAACTTGATGGAGGAACATATTGCCTGTAGTCTACTGTACACAATGGAGGAACATATTGCCTGTAGTCTACTGTACATGATGGAGGACCATATTGCCTGTAGTCTACTGTACATGGTGGAGGTACATATTGGATTTTGTGTACTGTAGAAAGTGGAGGAACATATTCCCCGGCCGTAGTCTACTGTACATGATGGAGGAACATATTGTCTGTAGTCTACTGTACATGATGGAGGAACACATTGCCTGTAGTCTACTGTACATGGTGGAGGAACAATTTGCCTTTAGTCTACTCTACATGATGGGGGAACATATTGCCTGTAGTCGACTATACATGATGGAGGAACTTATTGTCTGTAGTCTACTGTACATGATGGAGGAACATATTGTCTGTAGTCTACTGTACATGGTGGAGGAACAATTTGCCTTTAGTCTACTCTACATGATGGGGGAACATATTGTCTGTAGTCTACTGTACATGATGGAGGAACACATTGCCTGTAGTCTACTGTACACGATGGAGGAACATATTGCCTGTAGTCTACAGTACATGGTGGAGGAACATATTGCCTGTAGTCTACTGTACATGGTGGAGGTACATATCGGATTTTGTGTACTGTAGAAAGTGGAGGAACATATTGCCCGGCTGTAGTCTACTGTACATGAATGAGGAACATATTGCCTGTAGTCTACTGTACATGGTGGAGGAACATATTGCCTGTAGTCTACAATACATAGTGGAGGAACATTTTGCCTGTAGTCTACTGTACATGAGGGGGGAACATTTTGCCTGTAGTCTACTGAACATGATGGAGGAACATATTGCCTGTAGTCTACTGTACATGATGGAGGAACATATTGCCTGTAGTCTACTGCACATGGTGGAGGAACATATTGTCTGTAGTCTACTGTACATGATGGAGGAACATATTGTCTGTAGTCTACTGTACATGATGGAGGAACATATTGGCTGTAGTCTACTCTACTTGATGGAGGAACATATTGCCTGTAGTCTACAGTACATTGTGGAGGAACATATTGCCTGTAGTCTACTCTACATGATGGAGGAACATATTGTCTGTAGTCTACTGTACATGGTGGAGGAACATATTGTCTGTAGTCTACTGTACATGATGGAGGAACATATTGGCTGTAGTCTACTCTACATGATGGGGGAAAATATTGCCTGTACTCGACTATACATGATGGAGGAACATATTGTCTGTAGTCTACTGTACATGATGGAGGAACATATTGTCTGTAGTCTACTGTACATTGTGGAGGAACATATTGTCTGTAGTCTACTGTACATGGTGGTGGAACATATTGCATGTAGTCTACTGTACTTGATGGAGGAACATATTGCCTGTAGTCTACTGTACATTGTGGAGGAACATATTGCCTGTAGTCTACTCTACATGGTGGAGGAACATTTGCCTGTAGTCTACTGTACATGATGGAGGAACACATTGCCTGTAGTCTACTGTACACGATGGAGGAACATATTGTCTGTAGTCTACAGTACATGATGGAGGAACATATTTCCTGTAGTCTAAAGAACTTGATGGAGGAACGTATTGCCTGTAGTCTACAGCACATGGTGGAGGAACATATTGCCTGTAGTCTACTGTACATGGTGGAGGTACATATTGGATTTTGTGTACTGTAGAAAGTGGAGGTACATATTGCCCGGCTGTAGTCTACTGTACATGAATGAGGAACATATTGCCTGTAGTCTACTGTACACGATGGAGGAACATATTGCCTGTAGTCTACAGTACATGGTGGAGGAACATATTGCCTGTAGTCTACTGTACATGGTGGAGGTACATATTGGATTTTGTGTACTGTAGAAAGTGGAGGAACATATTGCCCGGCTGTAGTCTACTGTACAAGAATGAGGAACATATTGCCTGTAGTCTACTGTACATGATGTCACATTGCCTGTAGTCTACTGTACATGGTGGTGGAACATATTGCCTGTAGTCTACTGTACATGGTGGAGGAACATATTGCCTGTAGTCTACAATACATGGTGGAGGACCATTTTGCCTGTAGTCTACTGTACATGAGGGGGGAACATATTGCCTGTAGTCTACTGTACATGATGGAGGAACATATTGCCTGTAGTCTACTGTACATGAATGAGGAACATATTGCCTGTAGTCTAAAGAACTTGATGGAGGAACATATTGCCTGTAGTCTACTGTACACGATGGAGGAACATATTGCCTGTAGTCTACTGTACATGATGGAGGACCATATTGCCTGTAGTCTACTGTACATGGTGGAGGTACATATAGGATTTTGTGTACTGTAGAAAGTGGAGGAACATATTCCACGGCCGTAGTCTACTGTACATGATGGAGGAACATATTGTCTGTAGTCTACTGTACATGATGGAGGAACACATTGCCTGTAGTCTACTGTACATGATGGAGGAACTTATTGTCTGTAGTCTACTGTACATGATGGAGGAACACATTGCCTGTAGTCTACTGTACATGGTGGAGGAACAATTTGCCTTTAGTCTACTCTACATGATGGGGGAACATATTGCCTGTAGTCGACTATACATGATGGAGGAACATATTGTCTGTAGTCTACTGTACATGGTGGAGGAACAATTTGCCTTTAGTCTACTCTACATGATGGGGGAACATATTGTCTGTAGTCTACTGTACATGATGGAGGAACACATTGCCTGTAGTCTACTGTACACGATGGAGGAACATATTGCCTGTAGTCTACAGTACATGGTGGAGGAACATATTGCCTGTAGTCTACTGTAAATGGTGGAGGTACATATCGGATTTTGTGTACTGTAGAAAGTGGAGGAACATATTGCCCGGCTGTAGTCTACTGTACATGAATGAGGAACATATTGCCTGTAGTCTACTGTACATGATGGAGGAACACATTGCCTGTAGTCTACAGTACATGGTGGAGGAACATATTGCCTGTAGTCTACAATACATGGTGGAAGAACATTTTGCCTGTAGTCTACTGTACATGAGGGGGGAACATTTTGCCTGTAGTCTACTGAACATGATGGAGGAACATATTGCCTGTAGTCTACTGTACATGATGGAGGAACATATTGCCTGTAGTCTACTGTACATGATGGAGGAACATATTGTCTGTAGTCTACTGTACATGATGGAGGAACATATTGTCTGTAGTCTACTGTACATGATGGAGGAACATATTGGCTGTAGTCTACAGTACATGGTGGAGGAACATATTGCCTGTAGTCTACTCTACATGATGGAGGAACATATTGTCTGTAGTCTACTGTACATGGTGGAGGAACATATTGTCTTTAGTCTACTGTACATGATGGAGGAACATATTGGCTGTAGTCTACTCTACATGATGGAGGAACATATTGTCTGTAGTCTACTGTACATGATGGAGGAACATATTGCCTGTAGTCTACTGTACATTGTGGAGGAACATATTGTCTGTAGTCTACTGTACATGGTGGTGGAACATATTGCATGTAGTCTACTGTACTTGATGGAGGAACATATTGCCTGTAGTCTACTGTACATTGTGGAGGAACATATTGCCTGTAGTCTACTCTACATGGTGGAGGAACATATTGCCTGTAGTCTACTGTACATGATGGAGGAACATATTGCCTGTAGTCTACTGTACATGATGGAGGAACATATTGTTTGTAGTCTACAGTACATGATGGAGGAACATATTTCCTGTAGTCTAAAGAACTTGATGGAGGAACATATTGCCTGTAGTCTACAACATGGTGGAGGAACATATTGCCTGTAGTCTACTGTACATGGTGGAGGTACATATTGGATTTTGTCTACTGTAGAATGGAGGAACATATTGCCTGGCTGTAGTCTACTGTACATGAATGAGGAACATATTGCCTGTAGTCTACTGTACATGATGGAGGAACATATTGCCTGTAGTCTACAGTACATGGTGGAGGAACATATTGCCTGTAGTCTACTGTACATGGTGGAGGTACATATTGGATTTTGTGTACTGTAGAAAGTGGAGGAACACATTGCCTGTAGTCTACTGTACATGAATGAGGAACATATTGCCTGTAGTCTACTGTACATGATGTAGGAACACATTGCCTGTAGTCTACTGTACATGGTGGTGGAACATATTGCCTGTAGTCTACTGTACATGGTGGAGGAACATATTGCCTGTAGTCTACAATACATGGTGGAGGAACATTTTGCCTGTAGTCTACTGTACATGAGGGGGGAACATATTGCCTGTAGTCTACTGTACATGATGGAGGAACATATTGCCTGTAGTCTACTGTACATGAATGAGGAACATATTGCCTGTAGTCTAAAGAACTTGATGGAGGAACATATTGCCTGTAGTCTACTGTACACGATGGAGGAACATATTGCCTGTAGTCTACTGTACATGATGGAGGACCATATTGCCTGTAGTCTACTGTACATGATGGAGGAACATATTGCCTGTAGTCTACTCTACATGATGGAGGAACATATTGCCTGTAGTCTACTGTACATGATGGAGGAACATATTGCCTGGATGTAGTCTAATGTACATGATGGAGGAACATATTGCCTGTAGTCTAAAGAACTTGATGGAGGAACATATTGCCTGTAGTCTACTGTACACGATGGAGGAACATATTGCCTGTAGTCTACTGTACATGATGGAGGACCATATTGCCTGTAGTCTACTATATATGGTGGAGGTACATATTGGATTTTGTGTACTGTAGAAAGTGGAGGAACATATTCCCCGGCCGTAGTCTACTGTACATGATGGAGGAACACATTGCCTGTAGTCTACTGTACATCGTGGAGGAACACATTGCCTGTAGTCTACTGTACATGGTGGAGGAACATTTTGCCTGTAGTCTACTGTACATGATGGAGGAACATATTGCCTGTAGTCTACTGTACATGATGGAGGAACATATTGCATGTAGTCTACTGTACATGATGGAGGAACATATTGCCTGTAGTCTAAAGAACTTGATGGAGGAACATATTGCCTGTAGTCTACTGTACACGATGGAGGAACATATTGCCTGTAGTCTAAAGAACTTGATGGAGGAACATATTGCCTGTAGTCTACTGTACACGATGGAGGAACATATTGCCTGTAGTCTACTGTACATGATGGAGGACCATATTGCCTGTAGTCTACTGTACATGGTGGAGGAACATATTGGATTTTGTGTCTACTGTAGAAAGTGGAGGAACATATTCCCTGTAGTCTACTGTACATGATGGAGGAACATATTGTCTGTAGTCTACTGTACATGATGGAGGAACACATTGCCTGTAGTCTACTGTACATGATGGAGGAACTTATTGTCTGTAGTCTACTGTACATGATGGAGGAACACATTGCCTGTAGTCTACTGTACATGGTGGAGGAACAATTTGCCTTTAGTCTACTCTACATGATGGGGGAACATATTGCCTGTAGTCGACTATACATGATGGAGGAACATATTGTCTGTAGTCTACTGTACATGGTGGAGGAACAATTTGCCTTTAGTCTACTCTACATGATGGGGGAACATATTGTCTGTAGTCTACTGTACATGATGGAGGAACACATTGCCTGTAGTCTACTGTACACGATGGAGGAACATATTGCCTGTAGTCTACAGTACATGGTGGAGGAACATATTGCCTGTAGTCTACTGTACATGGTGGAGGTACATATCGGATTTTGTGTACTGTAGAAAGTGGAGGAACATATTGCCCGGCTGTAGTCTACTGTACATGAATGAGGAACATATTGCCTGTAGTTTTCTGTACATGATGGAGGAACACATTGCCTGTAGTCTACAGTACATGGTGGAGGAACATATTGCCTGTAGTCTACAATACATGGTGGAGGAACATTTTGCCTGTAGTCTACTGTACATGAGGGGGGAACATTTTGCCTGTAGTCTACTGAACATGATGGAGGAACATATTGCCTGTAGTCTACTGTACATGATGGAGGAACATATTGCCTGTAGTCTACTCTACATGATGGAGGAACATATTGCCTGTAGTATACTGTACATGATGGAGGAACATATTGCCTGGATGTAGTCTAATGTACATGATGGAGGAACATATTGCCTGTAGTCTAAAGAACTTGATGGAGGAACATATTGCCTGTAGTCTACTGTACACGATGGAGGAACATATTGCCTGTAGTCTACTGTACATGATGGAGGACCATATTGCCTGTAGTCTACTATATATGGTGGAGGTACATATTGGATTTTGTGTACTGTAGAAAGTGGAGGAACATATTCCCCGGCCGTAGTCTACTGTACATGATGGAGGAACACATTGCCTGTAGTCTACTGTACATGGTGGAGGAACACATTGCCTGTAGTCTACTGTACATGGTGGAGGAACATTTTGCCTGTAGTCTACTGTACATGAGGGGGGAACATATTGCCTGTAGTCTACTGTACATGATGGAGGAACATATTGCATGTAGTCTACTGTACATGATGGAGGAACATATTGCCTGTAGTCTAAAGAACTTGATGGAGGAACATATTGCCTGTAGTCTACTGTACACGATGGAGGAACATATTGCCTGTAGTCTAAAGAACTTGATGGAGGAACATATTGCCTGTAGTCTACTGTACACGATGGAGGAACATATTGCCTGTAGTCTACTGTACATGATGGAGGACCATATTGCCTGTAGTCTACTGTACATGGTGGAGGTACATATTTGATTTTGTGTACTGTACAAAGTGGAGGAACATATTCCCTGTAGTCTACTGTACATGATGGAGGAACATATTGTCTGTAGTCTACTGTACATGATGGAGGAACACATTGCCTGTAGTCTACTGTACATGATGGAGGAACTTATTGTCTGTAGTCTACTGTACATGATGGAGGAACACATTGCCTGTAGTCTACTGTACATGGTGGAGGAACAATTTGCCTTTAGTCTACTCTACATGATGGGGGAACATATTGCCTGTAGTCGACTATACATGATGGAGGAACATATTGTCTGTAGTCTACTGTACATGATGGAGGAACATATTGTCTGTAGTCTATTGTACATGGTGGAGGAACAATTTGCCTTTAGTCTACTCTACATGATGGGGGAACATATTGTCTGTAGTCTACTGTACATGATGGAGGAACACATTGCCTGTAGTCTACTGTACACGATGGAGGAACATATTGCCTGTAGTCTACAGTACATGGTGGAGGAACATATTGCCTGTAGTCTACTGTACATGGTGGAGGTACATATCGGATTTTGTGTACTGTAGAAAGTGGAGGAACATATTGCCCGGCTGTAGTCTACTGTACATGAATGAGGAACATATTGCCTGTAGTCTACTGTACATGATGGAGGAACACATTGCCTGTAGTCTACAGTACATGGTGGAGGAACATATTGCCTGTAGTCTACAATACATGGTGGAGGAACATTTTGCCTGTAGTCTACTGTACATGAGGGGGGAACATTTTGCCTGTAGTCTACTGAACATGATGGAGGAACATATTGCCTGTAGTCTACTGTACATGAATGAGGAACATATTGCCTGTAGTCTACTGTACATGATGGAGGAACACATTGCCTGTAGTCTACTGTACATGGTGGAGGAACACATTGCCTGTAGTCTACTGTACATGGTGGAGGAACATATTGTCTGTAGTCTACTGTACATGAGGGGGGAACATATTGCCTGTAGTCTACTGTACATGATGGAGGAACATATTGCATGTAGTCTACTGTACATGATGGAGGAACATATTGTCTGTAGTCTACTGTACATGGTGGTGGAACATATTGCATGTAGTCTACTGTACTTGATGGAGGAACATATTGCCTGTAGTCTACTGTACATTGTGGAGGAACATATTGCCTGTAGTCTACTCTACATGGTGGAGGAACATATTGCCTGTAGTCTACTGTACATGATGGAGGAACACATTGGCTGTAGTCTACTCTACATGATGGGGGAAAATATTGCCTGTAGTCGACTATACATGATGGAGGAACATATTGTCTGTAGTCTACTGTACATGATGGAGGAACATATTGTCTGTAGTCTACTGTACATGGTGGTGGAACATATTGCATGTAGTCTACTGTACTTGATGGAGGAACATATTGCCTGTAGTCTACTGTACATTGTGGAGGAACATATTGCCTGTAATCTACTCTACATGGTGGAGGAACATATTGCCTGTAGTCTACTGTACATGATGGAGGAACACATTGCCTGTAGTCTACTGTACATGATGGAGGAACATATTGTCTGTAGTCTACAGTACATGATGGAGGAACATATTTCCTGTAGTCTAAAGAACTTGATGGAGGAACATATTGCCTGTAGTCTAAGGTACATGGTGGAGGAACATATTGCCTGTAGTCTACTGTACATGGTGGAGGTACATATTGGATTTTGTGTACTGTAGAAAGTGGAGGTACATATTGCCCGGCTGTAGTCTACTGTACATGAATGAGGAACATATTGCCTGTAGTCTACTGTACACGATGGAGGAACATATTGCCTGTAGTCTACAGTACATGGTGGAGGAACATATTGCCTGTAGTCTACTGTACATGGTGGAGGTACATATTGGATTTTGTGTACTGTAGAAAGTGGAGGAACATATTGCCCGGCTGTAGTCTACTGTACATGAATGAGGAACATATTGCCTGTAGTCTACTGTACATGATGGAGGAACACATTGCCTGTAGTCTACTGTACATGGTGGTGGAACATATTGCCTGTAGTCTACTGTACATGGTGGAGGAACATATTGCCTGTAGTCTACAATACATGGTGGAGGAACATTTTGCCTGTAGTCTACTGTACATGAGGGGGGAACATATTGCCTGTAGTCTACTGTACATGATGGAGGAACATATTGCATGTAGTCTACTGTACATGATGGAGGAACATATTGCCTGTAGTCTAAAGAACTTGATGGAGGAACATATTGCCTGTAGTCTACTGTACACAATGGAGGAACATATTGCCTGTAGTCTACTGTACATGGTGGAGGTACATATTGGATTTTGTGTACTGTAGAAAGTGGAGGAACATATTCCCCGGCCGTAGTCTACTGTACATGATGGAGGAACATATTGTCTGTAGTCTACTGTACATGATGGAGGAACACATTGCCTGTAGTCTACTGTACATGATGGGGGAAAATATTGCCTGTAGTCGACTATACATGATGGAGGAACATATTGTCTGTAGTCTACTGTACATGATGGAGGAACATATTGTCTGTAGTCTACTGTACATGGTGGTGGAACATATTGTCTGTAGTCTACTATACATGATGGAGGAACATATTGGCTGTAGTCTACTGTACATGGTGGAGGAACATATTGTCTGTAGTCTACTGTACATGATGGAGGAACATATTGGCTGTAGTCTACTGTACATGGTGGAGGAACATATTGTCTGTAGTCTACTGTACATGATGGAGGAACATATTGGCTGTAGTCTACTCTACATGATGGGGGAAAATATTGCCTGTAGTCGACTATACATGATGGAGGAACATATTGTCTGTAGTCTACTGTACATGATGGAGGAACATATTGCCTGTAGTCTACTGTACATTGTGGAGGAACATATTGCCTGTAGTCTACTCTACATGGTGGAGGAACATATTGCCTGTAGTCTACTGTACATGATGGAGGAACACATTGCCTGTAGTCTACTGTACACGATGGAGGAACATATTGTCTGTAGTCTACAGTACATCAAATTTCAAATCAAATCAAATTTATTTATATAGCCCTTCGTACATCAGCTGATATCTCAAAGTGCTGTACAGAAACCCAGCCTAAAACCCCAAACAGCAAACAATGCAGGTGTAAAAGCACGGTGGCTAGGAAAAACTCCCTAGAAAGGCCAAAACCTAGGAAGAAACCTAGAGAGGAACCAGGCTATGTGGGGTGGCCAGTCCTCTTCTGGCTGTGCCGGGTAGAGATTATAACAGAACATGACCAAGATGTTCAAATGTTCATAAATGACCAGCATGGTCGAATAATAATAAGGCAGAACAGTTGAAACTGGAGCAGCAGCACAGTCAGGTGGACTGGGGACAGCAAGGAGTCATCATGTCAGGTAGTCCTGGGGCACGGTCCTAGGGCTCAGGTCCTCCGAGAGAGAGAGAAAGAAAGAGAGAATTAGAGAGAGCATATGTGGGGTGGCCAGTCCTCTTCTGGCTGTGCCGGGTGGAGATTATAACAGAACGTGGCCAAGATAGATGTTCAAATGTTCATAAATGACCAGCATGGTTGAATAATAGTAAGGCAGAACAGTTGAAACTGGAGCAGCAGCATGGCCAGGTGGACTGGGGACAGCAAGGAGTCATCATGTCAGGTAGTCCTGGGGCATGGTCCTAGGGCTCAGGTCCTCCGAGAGAGAGAAAGAAAGAGAGAAGGAGAGAATTAGAGAACGCACACTTAGATTCACACAGGACACCGAATAGGACAGGAGAAGTACTCCAGATATAACAAACTGACCCTAGCCCCCCGACACATAAACTAATGCAGCATAAATACTGGAGGCTGAGACAGGAGGGGTCAGGAGACACTGTGGCCCCATCCGAGGACACCCCGGACAGGGCCAAACAGGAAGGATATAACCCCACCCACTTTGCCAAAGCACAGCCCCCACACCACTAGAGGGATATCTTCAACCACCAACTTACCATCCTGAGACAAGGCCGAGTATAGCCCACAAAGATCTCCGCCACGGCACAACCCAAGGGGGGCCAACCCAGACAGGCCGACCACAACAGTGAATCAACCCACCCAGGTGACGCACCCCCCCAGGGACGGCATGAGAGAGCCCCAGTAAGCCAGTGACTCAGCCCCGTAACAGGGTAGAGGCAGAGAATCCCAGTGGAAAGAGGGGAATCGGCCAGGCAGAGACAGCAAGGGCGGTTCGTTGCTCCAGAGCCTTTCCGTTCACCTTCCCACTCCTGGGCCAGACTACACTCAATCATATGACCCACTGAAGAGATGAGTCTTCAGTAAAGACTTAAAGGTTGAGACCGAGTTTACGTCTCTGACATGGGTAGGCAGACCGTTCCATAAAAATGGAGCTCTATAGGAGAAAGCCCTGCCTCCAGCTGTTTGCTTAGAAATTCTAGGGACAATTAGGAGGCCTGCGTCTTGTGACCGTAGCGTACGTGTAGGTATGTACGGCAGGACCAAATCAGAGAGATAGGTAGGAGCAAGCCCATGTAATGCTTTGTAGGTTAGCAGTAAAACCTTGAAATCAGCCCTTGCTTTGACAGGAAGCCAGTGTAGAGAGGCTAGCACTGGAGTAATATGATCAAATTTTTTGGTTCTAGTCAGGATTCTAGCAGCCGTATTCAGCACTAACTGAAGTTTATTTAGTGCTTTATCCGGGTAGCCGGAAAATAGAGCATTGCAGTAGTCTAACCTAGAAGTGACAAAAGCATGGATTAATTTTTCTGCATCATTTTTGGACAGAAAGTTTCTGATTTTTGCAATGTTACGTAGATGGAAAAAAGCTGTCCTCGAAATGGTCTTGATATGTTCTTCAAAAGAGAGATCAGGGTCCAGAGTAACGCCGAGGTCCTTCACAGTTTTATTTGAGACGACTGTACAACCATGGAGGAACATATTTCCTGTAGTCTAAAGAACTTGATGGAGGAACATATTGACTGTAGTCTAAGGTACATGGTGGAGGAACATATTGCCTGTAGTCTACTGTACATGGTGGAAGTACATATTGGATTTTGTGTACTGTAGAAAGTGGAGGTACATATTGCCCGGCTGTAGTCTACTGTACATGAATGAGGAACATATTGCCTGTAGTCTACTGTACACGATGGAGGAACATATTGCCTGTAGTCTACAGTACATGGTGGAGGAACATATTGCCTGTAGTCTACTGTACATGGTGGAGGTACATATTGGATTTTGTGTACTGTAGAAAGTGGAGGAACATATTGCCCGCCTGTAGTCTACTGTACATGAATGAGGAACATATTGCCTGTAGTCTACTGTACATGATGGAGGAACACATTGCCTGTAGTCTACTGTACATGGTGGTGGAACATATTGCCTGTAGTCTACTGTACATGGTGGAGGAACATATTGCCTGTAGTCTACAATACATGGTGGAGGAACATTTTGCCTGTAGTCTACTGTACATGAGGGGGGAACATATTGCCTGTAGTCTACTGTACATGATGGAGGAACATATTGCATGTAGTCTACTGTACATGATGGAGGAACATATTGCCTGTAGTCTAAAG
Organism: Oncorhynchus nerka; assembly: GCF_034236695.1. Classification (NCBI taxonomy): domain Eukaryota; kingdom Metazoa; phylum Chordata; class Actinopteri; order Salmoniformes; family Salmonidae; genus Oncorhynchus; species Oncorhynchus nerka. The sequence goes on along the minus strand of NC_088423.1, from coordinate 10,943,334 downwards.
AACTTGATGGAGGAACATATTGCCTGTAGTCTACTGTACACAATGGAGGAACAATTTGCCTTTAGTCTACTCTACATGATGGGGGAACATATTGTCTGTAGTCTACTGTACATGATGGAGGAACACATTGCCTGTAGTCTACTGTACACAATGGAGGAACATATTGCCTGTAGTCTACAGTACATGGTGGAGGAACATATTGCCTGTAGTCTACTGTACATGGTGGAGGTACATATTGGATTTTGTGTACTGTAGAAAGTGGAGGAACATATTGCCCGGCTGTAGTCTACTGTACATGAATAAGGAACATATTGCCTGTAGTCTACTGTACATGATGGAGGAACACATTGCCTGTAGTCTACTGTACATGATGGTGGAACATATTGCCTGTAGTCTACTGTACATGGTGGAGGAACATATTGCCTGTAGTCTACAATACATGGTGGAGGAACATTTTGCCTGTAGTCTACTGTACATGAGGGGGGAACATATTGCCTGTAGTCTACTGTACATGATGGAGGAACATATTGCCTGTAGTCTACTGTACATGATGGAGGAACATATTGCCTGTAGTCTACTCTACATGATGGAGGAACATATTGCCTGTAGTCTACTGTACATGATGGAGGAACATATTGCCTGGATGTAGTCTACTGTACATGATGGAGGAACATATTGCCTGTAGTCTACTGTACATGATGGAGGAACATATTTCCTGTAGTCTACATAACATGACAGATAATCTTATTGGATTTTGTGTACTGTAGAGAGTGGAGGAACATATTGCCTGGATGTAGTCTACTGTACATGGTGGTGGAACATATTGTCTGTAGTCCACTGTACATGAATGAGGAACATATTGCCTGTAGTCGACTGTACATGATGGAGGAACACATTGCCTGTAGTCTACTGTACATGATGGAGGAACAATTTGCCTGTAGTCTACTGTACACGGTTGACGAACATATTGTCTGTAGTCTACAGTACATGATGGAGGAACATATTGCCTGTAGTCTACTGTACATGATGGAGGAACATATTGCCTGTAGTGTACATAACATGACAGATAATCTTATTGGATTTTGTGTACTGTAGAGAGTGGAGGAACATATTGCCTGGATGTAGTCTACTGTACATGGTGGTGGAACATATTGTCTGTAGTCCACTGTACATGAATGAGGAACATATTGCCTGTAGTCTACTGTACATGGTGGTGGAACATATTGTCTGTAGTCCACTGTACATGAATGAGGAACATATTGCCTGTAGTCTACTGTACACGATGGAGGAACATATTGCCTGTAGTCTACAGTACATGGTGGAGGAACATATTGCCTGTAGTCTACTGTACATGGTGGAGGTACATATTGGATTTTGTGTACTGTAGAAAGTGGAGGAACATATTGCCCGGCTGTAGTCTACTGTACATGAATGAGGAACATATTGCCTGTAGTCTACTGTACATGATGGAGGAACACATTGCCTGTAGTCTACTGTACATGATGGTGGAACATATTGCCTGTAGTCTACTGTACATGGTGGAGGAACATATTGCCTGTAGTCTACAATACATGGTGGAGGAACATTTTGCCTGTAGTCTACTGTACATGAGGGGGGAACATATTGCCTGTAGTCTACTGTATATGGTGGAAGAACAATTTGCCTTTAGTCTACTCTACATGATGGAGGAACATATTGTCTGTAGTCTACTGTACATGATGGAGGAACATATTGTCTGTAGTCTACTGTACATGATGGGGGAACACATTGCCTGTAGTCGACTATACATGATGGAGGAACATATTGTCTGTAGTCTACTGTACATGATGGGGGAACATATTGCCAGTAGTCGACTATACATGGAGGAACATATTGTCTGTAGTCTACTGTACATGATGGAGGAACATATTGTCTGTAGTCTACTGTACATGATGGAGGAACATATTGTCTGTAGTCTACTGTACATGATGGAGGAACATATTGTCTGTAGTCTACTGTACATGATGGAGGAACATATTGTCTGTAGTCTACTGTACATGATGGAAGAACATATTGTCTGTAGTCGACTATACATGATGGAGGAACATATTGTCTGTAGTCTACTGTACATGATGGAGGAACATATTGCCTGTAGTCGACTATGCATGATGGAGGAACATATTGTCTGTAGTCTACTGTACATGATGGGGGAACATATTGCCTGTAGTCGACTATACATGATGGAGGAACATATTGTCTGTAGTCTACTGTACATGATGGAGGAACATATTGTCTGTAGTCTACTGTACATGATGGAGGAACATATTGTCTGTAGTCTACTGTACATGATGGAGGAACATATTGTCTGTAGTCTACTGTACATGATGGAGGAACATATTGTCTGTAGTCTACTGTACATGAGGGGGGAACATATTGCCTGTAGTCTACTGTACATGATGGAGGAACATATTGCCTGTAGTCTACTGTACATGATGGAGGAACATATTGCCTGTAGTCTACTGTACATGGTGGAGGTACATATTGGATTTTGTTTACTGTAGAAAGTGGAGGAACATATTCCCCGGCCGTAGTCTACAGTACATGATGGAGGAACATATTTCCTGTAGTCTAAAGAACTTGATGGAGGAACATATTGCCTGTAGTCTACAGTACATGGTGGAGGAACATATTGCCTGTAGTCTACTGTACATGATGGAGGAACATATTGCCTGTAGTCTACTGTACATGATGGAGGAACACATTGCCTGTAGTCTACTGTACATGATGGAGGAACATATTGCCTGTAGTCTACAGTACATGGTGGAGGAACATATTGCCTGTAGTCTACTGTACATGGTGGAGGTACATATTGGATTTTGTGTACTGTCGAAAGTGGAGGAATATATTCCCCGGCCGTAGTCTACTGTACATGATGGAGGAACATATTGTCTGTAGTCTACTGTACATGATGGAGGAACATATTGCCTGTAGTCTACTGTACATGATGGAGGAACATATTGTCTTTAGCCTACTGTACATGAAGGAGGAACATATTGCCTGTAGTCTACTGTACATGATGGAGGAACATATTGCCTGTAGTCTACTGTACATGGTGGAGGAACATATTGCCTGTAGTCTACTGTACATGATGGAGGAACATATTGTCTTTAGCCTACTGTACATGAAGGAGGAACATATTGTCTCTAGTCTACTGTACATGGTGGAGGAACATATTGTCTGTAGTCTACTGTACATGATGGAGGAACATATTGTCTGTAGTCTACTGTACATGATGGAGGAACATATTGTCTGTAGTCTACTGTACTTGATGGAGGAACATATTGCCTGTAGTCTACTGTACATTGTAGAGGAACATATTGCCTGTAGTCTACTCTACATGGTGGAGGTACATATTGGATTTTGTGTACTGTAGAAAGTGGAGGAACATATTGCCCGGCTGTAGTCTACTGTACATGAATGAGGAACACATTGCCTGTAGTCTACTGTACATGCTGGTGGAACATATTGCCTGTAGTCTACTGTACATGGTGGTGGAACATATTGCCTGTAGTCTACTGTACATGATGGAGGAACATATTGCCTGGATGTATTCTACTGTACATGATGGAGGAACATATTGTCTCTAGTCTACTGTACATGGTGGAGGTACATATTGTCTGTAGTCTACTGTACATGATGGAGGAACATATTGTCTGTAGTCTACTGTACATGATGGAGGAACATATTGGCTGTAGTCTACTGTACATGGTGGAGGAACATATTGTCTGTAGTCTACTGTACATGGTGGTGGAACATATTGCATGTAGTCTACTGTACTTGATGGAGGAACATATTGCCTGTAGTCTACTGTACATTGTAGAGGAACATATTGCCTGTAGTCTACTCTACATGGTGGAGGAACATATTGCCTGTAGTCTACTGTACATGATGGAGGAACACATTGCCTGTAGTCTACTGTACACGGTTGAGGAACATATTGTCTGTAGTCTACAGTACATGATGGAGGAACATATTGCCTGTAGTCTACTGTACATGATGGAGGAAGATATTGCCTGTAGCCTACTGTACATGATGGAGGACCACATTGCCTGTAGTCTACTGTACACGGTTGAGGAACATATTGTCTGTAGTCTACAGTACATGATGGAGGAACATATTTCCTGTAGTCTAAAGAACTTGATGGAGGAACATATTGCCTGAAGTCTTACTTCCGGGTTGGAGCGAGCGGTCGCATCTGCACTCGGTCCGCAGGTAGTATTACATTTCATTACATTTCATTATAGTACAACGGTTTGATTTGTCTAATCTTAGCAATTTCTTCTTAGCTAGCTACATAGCCGTCTTTGTATCATAGATAATTGCGTAATTATCGTATTTCGTCGTCCTAACGCAGTCTACACCGCCCTGCAGCTAGCTAGCTAGCTAACGTCTACCGTTAGCTAGTCCACCGTCTACCGATTAGCAGCACAACTTACACTCAACTGAACGACTTGATTAGTGTAGTGTTAGCTAGCTACATAGTTGTCTTTGCTGTCTTCGTATCCAAGATAATTGTATAGTTTAGAGTGTGCAGTTTTAGAGTGATTATCTTAATTTACCGAGGTTAGCTAGCCAGCTATTTGTCGTCCTTAACGTAACAGAACTTCCGCACTCAACAATCTGTCGTATTTCGCTTCGCTCCACAGGTAGTATCACATTTTTCATTTCATTACAGTACAGCGGCTTGATTTGTTTGATCGTAGCTAGCTACATAGCTAGCTACATAGCCGTCTTTGTATCAAAGATAATTGTGTAGTCTTGAGCGATTTCCTAGGTTAGCTAGCCAGCTATTGTCGTTCTTTTAACGCAACGTAACGTAAATCAACACTGCTAGCTAGCCAGCTAGCCCCGAATTGCAGCACAGTAGCACAGTAGAAACCATTACACTCAACGGAACGACCTGATTAGTGTAGTGTCAACACCGCAGACACTGCCAGCTAGCCTACATAGTCAACAACGCAGCCTCTGCCAGCTAGCATACTTCAGCAGTACTGTATCATTTTAATCATTTTAGTCAATAAGATTCTTGCTACGTAAGCTTAACTTTCTGAACACTCGAGACGTGTAGTCCACTTGTCATTCCAATCTCCTTTGCATTAGCGTAGCCTCTTGTGTAGCCTGTCAACTATGTGTCTGTCTATCCGTGTTCTCTCCTCTCTGCACAGACCATACAAACGCTCCACACCGCGTGGGCCGCGGCCACCCTAATCTGGTGGTCCCAGCGCACGACCCACGTGGAGTTCCAGGTCTCCGGTAGCCTCTGGAACTGCCGATCTGCGGCCAACAAGGCAGAGTTCATCTCAGCCTATGCCTCCCTCCAGTCCCTCGACTTCTTGGCACTGACGGAAACATGGATCACCACAGACAACACTGCTACTCCTACTGCTCTCTCTTCGTCTGCCCATGTGTTCTCGCACACCCCGAGAGCTTCTGGTCAGCGGGGTGGTGGCACCGGGATCCTCATCTCTCCCAAGTGGTCATTCTCTCTTTCTCCCTTACCCATCTGTCTATCGCCTCCTTTGAATTCCATGCTGTCACAGTTACCAGCCCTTTCAAGCTTAACATCCTTATCATTTATCGCCTCCAGGTTCCTCGGAGAGTTCATCAATGAGCTTGATGCCTTGATAAGCTCCTTTCCTGAGGACGGCTCACCTCTCACAGTTCTGGGCGACTTTAACCTCCCCACGTCTACCTTTGACTCATTCCTCTCTGCCTCCTTCTTTCCACTCCTCTCCTTTTTGACCTCACCCTCTCACCTTCCCCCCTACTCACAAGGCAGGAAATACGCTCGACCTCATCTTTACTAGATGCTGTTCTTCCACTAACCTCATTGCAACTCCCCTCCAAGTCTCCGACCACTACCTTGTATCCTTCTCCCTCTCGCTCTCATCCAACACTTCCCACACTGCCCCTACTGGATGGTATCGCGCCGTCCCAACCTTCGCTCTCTCTCCCCGCTACTCTCTCCTCTTCCATCCTATCATCTCTTCCCTCTGCTCAAACCTTCTCCAACCTATCTCCTGATTCTGCCTCCCTCAACCCTCCTCTCCTCCCTTTCTGCATCCTTTGACTCTCTATGTCCCCTATCCTCCAGGCCGGCTCGGTCCTCCCCTCCCGCTCCGTGGCTCGACGACTCATTGCGAGCTCACAGAACAGGGCTCCGGGCAGCCGAGCGGAAATGGAGGAAAACTCGCCTCCCTGCGGACCTGACATCCTTTCACTCCCTCCTCTCTACATTTTCCTCTTCTCTCTCTGCTGCTAAAGCCACTTTCTACCACTCTAAATTCCAAGCATCTGCCTCTAACCCTAGGAAGCTCTTTGCAACCTTCTCCTCCCTCCTGAATCCTCCTCCCCTCCCCCCCCTCCTCCCTCTCTGCAGATGACTTCGTCAACCATTTTGAAAAGAAGGTCGACGACATCCGATCCTCGTTTGCTAAGTCAAACGACACCGCTGGTTCTGCTCACACTGCCCTACTCTGTGCTCTGACCTCTTTCTCCCCCCTCTCTCCAGATGAAATCTCGCGTCTTGTGACGGCCGGCCTCCCAACAACCTGCCCGCTTGACCCTATCCCCTCCTCTCTTCTCCAGACCATTTCCGGAGACCTTCTCCCTTACCTCACCTCGCTCATCAACTCATCCCTGACCGCTGGCTACGTCCCTTCCGTCTTCAAGAGAGCGAGAGTTGCACCCCTTCTGAAAAACCTACACTCGATCCCTCCGATGTCAACAACTACAGACCAGTATCCCTTCTTTCTTTTCTCTCCAAAACTCTTGAACGTGCCGTCCTTGGCCAGCTCTCCCGCTATCTCTCTCAGAATGACCTTCTTGATCCAAATCAGTCAGGTTTCAAGACTAGTCATTCAACTGAGACTGCTCTTCTCTGTATCACGGAGGCGCTCCGCACTGCTAAAGCTAACTCTCTCTCCTCTGCTCTCATCCTTCTAGACCTATCGGCTGCCTTCGATACTGTGAACCATCAGATCCTCCTCTCCACCCTCTCCGAGTTGGGCATCTCCGGCGCGGCCCACGCTTGGATTGCGTCCTACCTGACAGGTCGCTCCTACCAGGTGGCGTGGCGAGAATCCCTCTCCACACCACGTGCTCTCACCACTGGTGTCCCCCAGGGCTCTGTTCTAGGCCCTCTCCTATTCTCGCTATACACCAAGTCACTTGGCTCTGTCATAACCTCACATGGTCTCTCCATGGTCTCATTGCTATGCAGACGACACACAATTAATCTTCTCCTTTCCCCCTTCTGATGATCAGGTGGCGAATCGCATCTCTGCATGTCTGGCAGACATATCAGTGTGGATGACGGATCACCACCTCAAGCTGAACCTCGGCAAGACGGAGCTGCTCTTCCTCCCGGGGAAGGACTGCCCGTTCCATGATCTCGCCATCACGGTTGACAACTCCATTGTGTCCTCCTCCCAGAGCGCTAAGAACCTTGGCGTGATCCTGGACAACACCCTGTCGTTCTCAACTAACATCAAGGCGGTGGCCCGTTCCTGTAGGTTCATGCTCTACAACATCCGCAGAGTACGACCCTGCCTCACACAGGAAGCGGCGCAGGTCCTAATCCAGGCACTCGTCATCTCCCGTCTGGATTACTGCAACTCGCTGTTGGCTGGGCTCCCTGCCTGTGCCATTAAACCCCTACAACTCATCCAGAACGCCGCAGCCCGTCTGGTGTTCAACCTTCCCAAGTTCTCTCACGTCACCCCGCTCCTCCGCTCTCTCCACTGGCTTCCAGTTGAAGCTCGCATCCGCTACAAGACCATGGTGCTTGCCTACGGAGCTGTGAGGGGAACGGCACCTCAGTACCTCCAGGCTCTGATCAGGCCCTACACCCAAACAAGGGCACTGCGTTCATCCACCTCTGGCCTGCTCGCCTCCCTACCACTGAGGAAGTACAGTTCCCGCTCAGCCCAGTCAAAACTGTTCGCTGCTCTGGCCCCCCAATGGTGGAACAAACTCCCTCACGACGCCAGGACAGCGGAGTCAATCACCACCTTCCGGAGCCACCTGAAACCCCACCTCTTTAAGGAATACCTAGGATAGGATAAAGTAATCCCTCTCACCCCCCCTTAAAAGATTTAGATGCACTACTGTTCCACTGGATGTCATAAGGTGAATGCACCAATTTGTAAGTCGCTCTGGATAAGAGCGTCTGCTAAATGACTTAAATGTAATGTAAATGTAAAATGTACAGTACATGATGGAGGAACATATTGCCTGTAGTATACTGTACATGATGGAGGAACACATTGCCTGTAGTCTACTGTACACGATGGAGGAACATATTGCCTGTAGTCTACAGTACATGGTGGAGGAACATATTGCCTGTAGTCTACTGTACATGGTGGAGGTACATATTGGATTTTGTGTACTGTAGAAAGTGGAGGAACACATTGCCTGTAGTCTACTGTACATGAATGAGGAACACATTGCCTGTAGTCTACTGTACATGGTGGAGGAACATATTGCCTGTAGTCTACAATACATGGTGGAGGAACATTTTGCCTGTAGTCTACTGTACATGAGGGGGGAACATATTGCCTCTAGTCTACTGTACATGATGGAGGAACATATTGCCTGTATTCTACTGTACATGATGGAGGAACATATTGCCTGTAGTCTAAAGAACTTGATGGAGGAACATATTGCCTGTAGTCTACTGTACACGATGGAGGAACATATTGCCTGTAGTCTACTGTACATGATGGAGGAACATATTGTCTGTAGCCTACTGTACATGAAGGAGGAACATATTGCCTGTAGTCTACTGTACATGATGGAGGAACATATTGCCTGTAGTCTAATGTACATGGTGGAGGAACATATTGCCTGTAGTCTACTGTACATGATGGAGGAACATATTGCCTGGATGTAGTCTACTGTACATGATGGAGGAACATATTGTCTCTAGTCTACTGTACATGGTGGAGGAACATATTGTCTATAGTCTACTGTACATGATGGAGGAACATATTGTCTGTAGTCTACTGTACATGATGGTGGAACATATTGCATGTAGTCTACTGTACTTGATGGAGGAACATATTGCCTGTAGTCTACTGTACATGATGGAGGAACATATTGTCTCTAGTCTACTGTACATGGTGGAGGAACATATTGTCTGTAGTCTACTGTACATGATGGAGGAACATATTGTCTGTAGTCTACTGTACATGGTGGAGGAACATATTGTCTATAGTCTACTGTACATGATGGAGGAACATATTGTCTGTAGTCTACTGTACATGGTGGTGGAACATATTGCATGTAGTCTACTGTACTTGATGGAGGAACATATTGCCTGTAGTCTACTGTACATTGTAGAGGAACATATTGTCTCTAGTCTACTGTACATGATGGAGGAACACATTGCCTGTAGTCTACTGTACACGGTTGAGGAACATATTGTCTGTAGTCTACAGTACATGATGGAGGAACATATTGCCTGTAGTCTACTGTACATGAAGGAGGAACATTTTGCCTGTAGTCTACTGTACATGGTGGAGGAACATATTGCCTGGATGTAGTCTACTGTACATGGTGGTGGAACATATTGCCTGTAGTCTACTGTACATGATGGAGTAACATATTGCCTGTAGTCTACTGTACATGATGGAGGAACACATTGCCTGTAATCTACTGTACATGAATGAGGAACATATTGTCTGTAGTCTACTGTAAATGGTGGTGGAACATATTGCATGTAGTCTACTGTACATGATGGAGGAACATATTGCCTGTAGTCTACTGTACATGATGGAGGAACATATTGTCTGTAGTCTACTGTACATGATGGAGGAACACGTTGCCTGTAGTGTACTGTACATGATGGAGGAACATATTGCCTGTAGTCTACTGTACATGATGGAGGAACATATTGGCTGTAGTCTACTGTACATGATGGAGGAGCATATTGTCTGTAGTCTACTGTACATGATGGAGGAACATATTGCCTGCCTGTGGTCTATGTACATGATGGAGGAACATATTGTCTGGGTGTAGTCTACTGTACATGGTGAAGGAACATATTGTCTGTAGTCTACTGTACATGATGGAGGAGCATATTGTCTGTAGTCGACTGTACATGATGGAGGAACATATTGTCTGTAGTCTACTGTACATGATGGAGGAACATATTGGCTGTAGTCTACTGTACATGATGGAGGAGCATATTGTCTGTAGTCTACTGTACATGATGGAGGAACATATTGTCTGTAGTCTACTGTACATGATGGAGGAACATATTGCCTGTAGTCTACTGTACATGATGGAGGACCATATTGTCTGTAGTCTACTGTACATGATGGAGGAACATATTGCCTGGAGTCTACTGTACATGATGGAGGAACATATTGTCTGTAGTCTACAGAACATGGTGGAGGAACATATTGTCTGTAGCCTACTGTACATTGTGGACAAACATATTGCCTGGCTGTAGTCTACTGTACATGATGGAGTAACATATTGCCTGTAGTCTACTGTACATGATGGAGGAACACTTTGCCTGTAGCCTACAGTACATGACGGAGGGACATATTGGATTTTGTGTACTGTAGAAGGTGGAGGAACATATTGTCTGTAGTCTACAGTACATGATGGAGGAACATATTGTGTGCAGTCTACTGTACATGATGGAGGAACATATTGTCTGTAGTCTACTGTACATGATGGAGGAAAATATTGCCTGTAGTCTACTGTACATGATGGAGGAACATATTGCCTGTAGTCTACTATACATGATGGAGGAACTTATTACCTGTAGTCTACTGTACATGATGGAGGAACATATTGCCTGTAGTCTACTATACATGATGGAGGAACTTATTACCTGTAGTCTACTGTACATGATGGAGGAACTTATTACCTGTAGTCTACTGTACATGATGGAGGAACATATTGCCTGTAGTCTACTATACATGATGGAGGAACTTATTACCTGTAGTCTACTGTACATGATGGAGGAACTTATTACCTGTAGTCTACTGTACATGATGGAGGAACATATTGTCTGTAGTCTACTGTACATGGTGGAGGAACATATTGTCTGTAGTCTACTTTACATGATGGAGGAACTTATTGTCTGTAGTCTACTGTGCATGATGGAGGAACATATTGGCTGTAGTCTACTGTACATGGTGGAGGAACATATTGGCTGTAGTCTACTGTACATGGTGGAGGAACATATTGCCTGTAGTCTACTGTACATGGTGGAGGAACATATTCCCTGCCTGTGGTCTACTGTACATGATGGAGGAGCATATTGTCTGTAGTCTACTGTACATGATGGAGGAACATATTGCCTGCCTGTGTAGTCTACTGTACATTGTGGAGGAACATATTGTCTGTAGTCTACTATACATGATGGAGGAACATATTGTCTGTAGTCTACTGTACATGATGGAGGAACATATTGTCTGTAGTCTACTGTACATGATGGAGGAACATATTGCCTGTAGTCTACTGTACATGATGGAGGAACATATTGCCTGTAGTCTACTGTACATGATGGAGGAACATATTGTCTGTAGTCTACTGTACATGATGGAGGAACATATTGCCTGTAGTGGTGTACTGTACATGATGGAGGAACATATTGCCTGTAGTCTACTGTACATGATGGAGGAACATATTGGCTGTAGTCTACTGTACATGATGGAGGAACATATTGTCTGTAGTCTACTGTACATGATGGAGGAACATATTGCCTGCCTGTGGTCTACTGTACATGATGGAGGAACATATTGTCTGGGTGTCTACTGTACATGGTGAAGGAACATATTGTCTGTAGTCTACTGTACATGATGGAGGAACATATTGTCTGTAGTCTACTGTACATGATGGAGGAACATATTGTCTGTAGTCTACTGTACATGATGGAGGAACATATTGGCTGTAGTCTACTGTAAATGATGGAGGAACATATTGTCTGTAGTCTACTGTACATGATGGAGGAACATATTGTCTGTAGTCTACTGTACATGATGGAGGAACATATTGCCTGTAGTCTACTGTACATGATGGAGGAACCATATTGTCTGTAGTCTACTGTACATGATGGAGGAACATATTGCCTGGAGTCTACTGTACATGATGGAGGAACATATTGTCTGTAGTCTACAGAACATGGTGGAGGAACATATTGTCTGTAGCCTACTGTACATTGTGGACAAACATATTGCCTGGCTGTAGTCTACTGTACATGATGGAGTAACATATTGCCTGTAGTCTACTGTACATGATGGAGGAACACTTTGCCTGTAGCCTACAGTACATGACGGAGGGACATATTGTTTTGTGTACTGTAGAAGGTGGAGGAACATATTGTCTGTAGTCTACTGTACATGATGGAGGAACATATTGTGTGCAGTCTACTGTACATGATGGAGGAACATATTGTCTGTAGTCTACTGTACATGATGGAGGAAAATATTGCCTGTAGTCTACTGTACATGATGGAGGAACATATTGCCTGTAGTCTACTATACATGATGGAGGAACTTATTACCTGTAGTCTACTGTACATGATGGAGGAACATATTGCCTGTAGTCTACTGTACATGATGGAGGAACATATTGCCTGTAGTCTACTATACATGATGGAGGAACTTATTACCTGTAGTCTACTGTACATGATGGAGGAACTTATTACCTGTAGTCTACTGTACATGATGGAGGAACATATTGCCTGTAGTCTACTATACATGATGGAGGAACTTATTACCTGTAGTCTACTGTACATGATGGAGGAACTTATTACCTGTAGTCTACTGTACATGATGGAGGAACATATTGTCTGTAGTCTACTGTACATGGTGGAGGAACATATTGTCTGTAGTCTACTTTACATGATGGAGGAACTTATTGTCTGTAGTCTACTGTGCATGATGGAGGAACATATTGGCTGTAGTCTACTGTACATGGTGGAGGAACATATTGGCTGTAGTCTACTGTACATGGTGGAGGAACATATTGCCTGTAGTCTACTGTACATGGTGGAGGAACATATTCCCTGCCTGTGGTCTACTGTACATGATGGAGGAGCATATTGTCTGTAGTCTACTGTACATGATGGAGGAACATATTGCCTGTAGTCTACTGTACATTGTGGAGGAACATATTGTCTGTAGTCTACTGTACATGATGGAGGAACATATTGTCTGTAGTCTACTGTACATGATGGAGGAACATATTGTCTGTAGTCTACTGTACATGATGGAGGAACATATTGCCTGTAGTCTACTGTACATGATGGAGGAACATATTGCCTGTAGTCTACTGTACATGATGGAGGAACATATTGTCTGTAGTCTACTGTACATGATGGAGGAACACGTTGCCTGTAGTGTACTGTACATGATGGAGGAACATATTGCCTGTAGTCTACTGTACATGATGGAGGAACATATTGGCTGTAGTCTACTGTACATGATGGAGGAGCATGTTGTCTGTAGTCTACTGTACATGATGGAGGAACATATTGCCTGCCTGTGGTCTATGTACATGATGGAGGAACATATTGTCTGGGTGTAGTCTACTGTACATGGTGAAGGAACATATTGTCTGTAGTCTACTGTACATGATGGAGGAGCATATTGTCTGTAGTCGACTGTACATGATGGAGGAACATATTGTCTGTAGTCTACTGTACATGATGGAGGAACATATTGGCTGTAGTCTACTGTAAATGATGGAGGAGCATATTGTCTGTAGTCTACTGTACATGATGGAGGAACATATTGTCTGTAGTCTACTGTACATGATGGAGGAACATATTGCCTGTAGTCTACTGTACATGATGGAGGACCATATTGTCTGTAGTCTACTGTACATGATGGAGGAACATATTGCCTGGAGTCTACTGTACATGATGGAGGAACATATTGTCTGTAGTCTACAGAACATGGTGGAGGAACATATTGTCTGTAGCCTACTGTACATTGTGGACAAACATATTGCCTGGCTGTAGTCTACTGTACATGATGGAGTAACATATTGCCTGTAGTCTACTGTACATGATGGAGGAACACTTTGCCTGTAGCCTACAGTACATGACGGAGGGACATATTGGATTTTGTGTACTGTAGAAGGTGGAGGAACATATTGTCTGTAGTCTACAGTACATGATGGAGGAACATATTGTGTGCAGTCTACTGTACATGATGGAGGAACATATTGTCTGTAGTCTACTGTACATGATGGAGGAAAATATTGCCTGTAGTCTACTGTACATGATGGAGGAACATATTGCCTGTAGTCTACTATACATGATGGAGGAACTTATTACCTGTAGTCTACTGTACATGATGGAGGAACATATTGCCTGTAGTCTACTATACATGATGGAGGAACTTATTACCTGTAGTCTACTGTACATGATGGAGGAACTTATTACCTGTAGTCTACTGTACATGATGATGGAGGAACATATTGCCTGTAGTCTACTATACATGATGGAGGAACTTATTACCTGTAGTCTACTGTACATGATGGAGGAACTTATTACCTGTAGTCTACTGTACATGATGGAGGAACATATTGTCTGTAGTCTACTGTACATGGTGGAGGAACATATTGTCTGTAGTCTACTTTACATGATGGAGGAACTTATTGTCTGTAGTCTACTGTGCATGATGGAGGAACATATTGGCTGTAGTCTACTGTACATGGTGGAGGAACATATTGGCTGTAGTCTACTGTACATGGTGGAGGAACATATTGCCTGTAGTCTACTGTACATGGTGGAGGAACATATTCCCTGCCTGTGGTCTACTGTACATGATGGAGGAACATATTGTCTGTAGTCTGCTGTACACAATGGAGGAACATATTGCCTGTAGTCTACTGTACATTGTGGAGGAACATATTGTCTGTAGTCTACTATACATGATGGAGGAACATATTGTCTGTAGTCTACTGTACACGATGGAGGAACATATTGATGGAGGAACATATTGTCTGTAGTCTACTGTACATGATGGAGGAACATATTGCCTGTAGTCTACTGTACATGATGGAGGAACATATTGCCTGTAGTCTACTGTACATGATGGAGGAACATATTGTCTGTAGTCTACTGTACATGATGGAGGAACATATTGTCTGTAGTCTACTGTACATGATGGAGGAACATATTGTCTGTAGTCTACTGTACATGGTGGTGGAACATATTGTCTGTAGTCTACTGTACATGATGGAGGAACATATTGTCTGTAGTCTACTGTACATGATGGAGGAACATATTGTCTGTAGTCTACTGTACATGATGGAGTAACATATTGCCTGTAGTCTACTGTACATGATGGAGGAACACATTGCCTGTAGCCTACAGTACATGACGGAGGGACATATTGGATTTTGTGTACTGTAGAAGGTGGAGGAACATATTGCCTGGCTGTAGCCTATTGTACATGATGGAGGAACATATTGCCTGTAGTCTACAGTACATGGTGGAGGAACATATTGCCTGTAGTCTACTGTACATGATGGAGGACCATATTGTCTGTAGTCTACTGTACATGATGGAGGAACATATTGCCTGTAGTCTACTGTACATGATGGAGGAACATATTGTCTGTAGTCTACAGTACATGATGGAGGAACATATTGTCTGTAGTCTACTGTACATGATGGAGGAACATATTGCCTGTAGTCTACTGTACATGATGGAGGAACATATTGCCTGTAGTCTACTGTACATGATGGAGGAACATATTGCCTGTAGTCTACTATACATGATGGAGGAACTTATTACCTGTATTCTACTGTACATGATGGAGGAACTTATTACCTGTAGTCTACTGTACATGATGGAGGAAACATATTGTCTGTAGTCTACAGTACATGATGGAGGAACATATTGTCTGTAGTCTACAGTACATGATGGAGGAACATATTGCCTGTAGTCTACTGTACATGATGGAGGAACATATTGCCCGTAGTCTACTATACATGATGGAGGAACTTATTACCTGTAGTCTACTGTACATGATGGAGGAACTTATTACCTGTAGTCTACTGTGCATGATGGAGGAACATATTGGCTGTAGTCTACTGTACATGGTGGAGGAACATATTGGCTGTAGTCTACTGTACATGGTGGAGGAACATTTGGATTGTGTCCTCTAGAAGGTGGAGGAACATATTGCCTGTAGTCTACTGTACATGGTGGAGGAACATATTGTCTGTAGTCTACTGTACATGATGGAGGAACATATTGTCTGTAGTCTACTGTACATGATGGAGGAACATATTGCCTGTAGTCTGACTGTACATGATGGAGGAACATATTGCCTGTAGTCTACTGTACATGATGGAGGAACATATTGTCTGTAGTCTACTGTACATGATGGAGGAACATATTGTCTGTAGTCTACTGTACATGATGGAGGAACATATTGTCTGTAGTCTACTGTACATGATGGAGGAACATATTGCCTGGAGTCTACTGTACATGATGGAGGAACATATTGTCTGTAGTCTACAGAACATGGTGGAGGAACATATTGTCTGTAGCCTACTGTACATTGTGGACAAACATATTGCCTGGCTGTAGTCTACTGTACATGATGGAGTAACATATTGCCTGTAGTCTACTGTACATGATGGAGGAACACTTTGCCTGTAGCCTACAGTACATGACGGAGGGACATATTGGATTTTGTGTACTGTAGAAGGTGGAGGAACATATTGTCTGTAGTCTACAGTACATGATGGAGGAACATATTGTGTGCAGTCTACTGTACATGATGGAGGAACATATTGTCTGTAGTCTACTGTACATGATGGAGGAAAATATTGCCTGTAGTCTACTGTACATGATGGAGGAACATATTGCCTGTAGTCTACTATACATGATGGAGGAACTTATTACCTGTAGTCTACTGTACATGATGGAGGAACATATTGCCTGTAGTCTACTATACATGATGGAGGAACTTATTACCTGTAGTCTACTGTACATGATGGAGGAACTTATTACCTGTAGTCTACTGTACATGATGGAGGAACATATTGCCTGTAGTCTACTATACATGATGGAGGAACTTATTACCTGTAGTCTACTGTACATGATGGAGGAACTTATTACCTGTAGTCTACTGTACATGATGGAGGAACATATTGTCTGTAGTCTACTGTACATGGTGGAGGAACATATTGTCTGTAGTCTACTTTACATGATGGAGGAACTTATTGTCTGTAGTCTACTGTGCATGATGGAGGAACATATTGGCTGTAGTCTACTGTACATGGTGGAGGAACATATTGGCTGTAGTCTACTGTACATGGTGGAGGAACATATTGCCTGTAGTCTACTGTACATGGTGGAGGAACATATTCCCTGCCTGTGGTCTACTGTACAAGATGGAGGAGCATATTGTCTGTAGTCTGCAGTACACAATGGAGGAACATATTGCCTGTAGTCTACTGTACATTGTGGAGGAACATATTGTCTGTAGTCTACTATACATGATGGAGGAACATATTGTCTGTAGTCTACTGTACATGATGGAGGAACATATTGTCTGTAGTCTACTGTACATGATGGAGGAACATATTGCCTGTAGTCTACTGTACATGATGGAGGAACATATTGCCTGTAGTCTACTGTACATGATGGAGGAACATATTGTCTGTAGTCTACTGTACATGATGGAGGAACATATTGTCTGTAGTCTACTGTACATGATGGAGGAACATATTGTCTGTAGTCTACTGTACATGGTGGTGGAACATATTGTCTGTAGTCTGCTGTACATGATAGAGGAACATATTGTCTGTAGTCTACTGTACATGATAGAGGAACATATTGTCTGTAGTCTACTGTACATTATGGAGGACCATATTGTCTGTAGTCTACTGTACATGGTGGAGGAACATAATGTCTGTAGCCTACTGTACATTGTGGACAAACATATTGCCTGGCTGTAGTCTACTGTACATGATGGAGTAACATATTGCCTGTAGTCTACTGTACATGATGGAGGAACACATTGCCTGTAGCCTACAGTACATGACGGAGGGACATATTGGATTTTGTGTACTGTAGAAGGTGGAGGAACATATTGCCTGGCTGTAGCCTATTGTACATGATGGAGGAACATATTGCTTGTCGTCTACAGTACATGGTGGAGGAACATATTGCCTGTAGTCTACTGTACATGATGGAGGAACATATTGCCTGTAGTCTACTGTACATGATGGAGGAACATATTGTCTGTAGTCTACAGTACATGATGGAGGAACATATTGTCTGCAGTCTACTGTACATGATGGAGGAACATATTGCCTGTAGTCTACTGTACATGATGGAGGAACATATTGCCTGTAGTCTACTGTACATGATGGAGGAACATATTGCCTGTAGTCTACTATACATGATGGAGGAACTTATTACCTGTATTCTACTGTACATGATGGAGGAACTTATTACCTGTAGTCTACTGTACATGATGGAGGAAACATATTGTCTGTAGTCTACAGTACATGATGGAGGAACATATTGTCTGTAGTCTACAGTACATGATGGAGGAACATATTGCCTGTAGTCTACTGTACATGATGGAGGAACATATTGCCCGTAGTCTACTATACATGATGGAGGAACTTATTACCTGTAGTCTACTGTACATGATGGAGGAACTTATTACCTGTAGTCTACTGTGCATGATGGAGGAACATATTGGCTGTAGTCTACTGTACATGGTGGAGGAACATATTGGCTGTAGTCTACTGTACATGGTGGAGGAACATTTTGGATTGTGTGTCCTCTAGAAGGTGGAGGAACATATTGCCTGTAGTCTACTGTACATGGTGGAGGAACATATTCCCTGCCTGTAGTCTACTGTACATGATGGAGGAGCATATTGTCTGTAGTCTACTGTACATGATGGAGGAACATATCGCCTGTAGTCTGATGTACACAATGGAGGAACATATTGCCTGTAGTCTACTGTACATGATGGAGGAACATATTGTCTGTAGTCTACTGTACATGATGGAGGAACATATTGTCTGTAGTCTACTGTACATGATGGAGGAACATATTGTCTGTAGTCTACTGTACATGATGGAGGAACATATTGTATGTAGTCTACTGTACATGGGGAGTAACATTTTGCCTGGCTGTTGTCTGTAGTTAGCTAACACACTTTTGTTAATAGCTCGGTAACGTACAATTTACCTTATTTTAGCTCCCAAAAATGTAATTCTCCCAGGTCAACCGCAATATGAATAGTAAAAAGTAAAAAGAGGAGGTATGATGGAGAAATTGGGAGATGAGGGAATGGGGGAGGAGGGAGAGCGCAGACAGATGGATGGAGACAACCTACAGAGTGTAGATCTCTCAGTTACTGCCTATCAAGTTTCAGGTATGACCCAGATGCAGACAGTGTTGAGAAACAAAAGTTTATTTCAAACAGGGGCAGGCAAACGACAGGTCAACGGCAGGCAGGGGTAATTAATACAGAGAGGTTGTGAAGGGTCCAGAACGGCAGGCAGTCTCAGGGTCAGGGCAGGCAGGGGTAATTAAACCAGAGAGGTTGTGAAGGGTCCAGAACGGCAGGCAGTCTCAGGGTCAGGGCAGGCAGGGGTCATTAATCCAGAGAGGTTGTGAAGGGTCCAGAACGGCAGGTAGTCTCAGGGTCAGGGCAGGCAGGGGTAATTAATCCAGAGAGGTTATGAAGGGTCCAGAACGGCAGGCAGTCTCAGGGTCAGGGCAGGCAGGGGTCATTCATCCAGAGAGGTTGTGAAGGGTCCAGAACGGCAGGCAGTCTCAGGGTCAGGGCAGGCAGGGTAATTAATACAGAGAGGTTGTGAAGGGTCCAGAACGGCAGGCAGTCTCAGGGTCAGGGCAGGCAGGGGTAATTAATCCAGAGAGGTTGTGAAGGGTCCAGAACGGCAGGCAGTCTCAGGGTCAGGGCAGGCAGGGGTCATTAATCCAGAGAGGTTGTGAAGGGTCCAGAACGGCAGGCAGTCTCAGGGTCAGGGCAGGCAGGGGTCATTAATCCAGAGAGGTTGTGAAGGGTCCAGAACGGCAGGCAGTCTCAGGGTCAGGGCAGGCAGGGGTAATTAATACAGAGAGGTTGTGAAGGGTCCAGAACGGCAGGCAGTCTCAGGGTCAGGGCAGGCAGGGGTCATTAATCCAGAGAGGTTGTGAAGGGTCCAGAACTGCAGGCAGTCACAGGGTCAGGGCAGGCAGGGGTAATTATTCCAGAGAGGTTGTGAAGGGTCCAGAACGGCAGGCAGTCTCAGGGTCAGGGCAGGCAGGGGTCATTAATCCAGAGAGGTTGTGAAGGGTCCAGAACGGCAGGCAGTCTCAGGGTCAGGGCAGGCAGGGGTCATTCATCCAGAGAGGTTGTGAAAGGTCCAGAACGGCAGGCAGTCTCAGGGTCAGGGCAGGCAGGGGTCATTAATCCAGAGAGGTTCTGAAGGGTCCAGAATGGCAGGCAGTCTCAGGGTCAGGGCAGGCAGGGGTCATTAATCCAGAGAGGTTGTGAAGGGTCCAGAACGGCAGGCAGTCTCAGGGTCAGGGCAGGCAGGGGTCAATAATCCAGTGAGGTGAGGCAAGGTATAGAACGGCAGGCAGGCTCTGGGTCAGGGTAGGCAGAAGGGTCAAAACTGGGAAAGACTAGGAAACAGGAGCAAGACACAGACAGGAACAGACGGAAAAACGCTGGTAGGCTTGACGAAACAAAATGAACTGACAACAGACAAACAGAGAACACAGGAATATACACAGGGGATAATGGGAAAGATGGGCGACACCTGGAGGGGGGTGGAGAAAAGCACAAAGACCGGTGAAACAGATCAGGGTGTGACACTGCCAGAGGGAATGAGCACAGAGACAGACAGACTAACTGACTGTGGACAGAAGTCATCTTCACTCACCTCATTCCCACTGAACTTTCATCTCAGCATTGGACTGCTCAAAGATTAAACCCTCCCACTAAAAATCTAATCAAATTGTATTTGTCACATGCGCCAAATCAACAGGTTTAGACTTTACCATGAAATGCTTACTTACAACCCCTAACCAACAGGAGTACAGGAAAAGGAGTACCCCATTCATATCTATGGGCTGTAGTGGAGCAGGTTAAGAGCTTCAAGTTCCTTGGTGTCCACATCACCAACAAACTATCATGGCTCAAATACAATAAGACAGTCGTGAAGAGGGCACGACAGATGCCCCGTCGAAGCACACACATAGTCGTATATGAACATACACATTCACACAGGCACACACACATACATTCTTTGAGTCAATATGTGTCTATGTGAGTGTATTTGTGTGCTGAGGAGGGAGATGGAGTGAGTGGAGGATGGCGGAGGGAGAGGAGGATGGCGGAGGGAGAGGAGGATGGCGGAGGGAGAGGAGGATGGCAGAGGGAGAGGAGGATGGCGGAGGGAGAGGAGGATGGCAGAGGGAGAGGAGGATGGCGGAGGGAGAGGAGGATGGCGGAGGGAGAGGAGGATGGCGGAGGGAGAGGAGAATGGCGGAGGGAGAGGAGGATGGCGGAGGGAGAGATGGCGGAGGGAGAGGAGGATGGCGGAGGAGGATGGCGGAGGGAGAGGAGGATGGCAGAGGAGGATGGCGGAGGGAGAGGAGGATGGCGGAGGGAGAGGAGGATGGCGGAGGGAGAGGAGAATGGCGGAGGGAGAGGAGGGAATGGCGGAGGGAGAGGAGGATGGCAGAGGGAGAGGAGGATGGCAGAGGGAGAGGAGGATGGCGGAGGGAGAGGAGGATGGCGGAGGGAGAGGAGGATGGCGGAGGGGGAGGAGGATGGAGGAGGGAGAGGAGGATGGAGGAGGGAGAGAAGGATGGAGGAGGGAGAGGAGGATGGAGGAGGGAGAGGAGTGAACATTAATGGTGGCTAAAAGCAGACCGCTTGTAGTAATGATTGTTCAATTAAGGATCAATAAAATATTGGAGACAGGTCATTTGGCAGGCCTGTAAAGCAAAGTCTGTAAATCAGGAATTTAAAGAGCTATGCAGACAGAGAGCCAGGCAACATAGTGATACACACACACACACACACACTGTCCCTCTGTGGCGCATGACCACCAACCCTCTCTCATTAATCACTATGACTGGTAGCTCTGACAGTTGAGCAGAAGGTAGGACAGTGGCTCTGCTCTCTCTCTTTTCTCTCCCTCTCCCTCTCTCTCTCTCTCTCTCTCTCTCTCTCTCTCTCTCCCTTCGTCCCCCCTTCCCTTCCTCCCTCTCTCCCATCTGCTCAGCAGGTATATAAACATCAACCGCCAGCCCTGTTCCAGCTGTTCTACCAGCAGTATGACGACACACACACACACACACACACACACACACACACACACACACACACACACACACACACACACACACACACACACCACCACCACCACCACAGCCTGGAACCCACTATCCCCATCTCCCTAGCCCAGACCATGGCCTTTCACTCCTCACTCTTTCCTGCCTCTCTGCTGATGGACTCCCACTCCACAGCCATCTGTGATGTGAGCAGATGATCTTTATTACACTGGAACTAGTCTGTGTTCCATTAGTCTGTGTCCGGGTGTCTATTCAGGTGTTACCATGGAGTTGTGGAGGGATGGATGATGACTACCTCTCTATTCTTTTCTCTCCCTCAGGCATACTGTATTCCACTTTTGTTTTATGGGCTTCTGCATCAGATAAACAAAATAGTTCCGTAACAGTGATGTAAAGCATAATGATCTGCATCACTGAAATAATCCCTCATGGATGTCACTTGTGGTTGCTGGGTTACTTGTTGTTGCTGGGTTTCAGGAAACCAAAAAATGTTCTAAGAAAATATGTTCCGCTCCTGCAAAAGGTTTAATTGCAATGACAAAAAGTTAAAGGGAATGAATGTACCCCTGAATTATGAACTCATGATCTAAATCAATCCCGGTTATAAGGGCACGCAAAAATATATAATAATGTATAAAGTTTTGGCACAAATGATCAAAAGCACTGAAAGTCAGTATACAGTACCCAGTAGTTTGATTGACTGATTATTTTCCTTTTTTTCCTGATGTCTTGGCAACATATAAATATAAAGTCAATATCCCAAACAATCCACTTCAATCAGTGTAGATGAAGTAGAAGAGACATGTTAAAGAAGGATTTTTAAGCCTTGAGACAATTGAGTGTCATTCAGAGGGTGAATGGGCAAGACAAAATATTGAAGTGCCTTTGAATTGCGCATGGTAGTAGGTGCCAGGCTCACCAGTTTGTGTCAAGAACTGCACCGCTGCAGGGTTTCCCACGCTCAACAGTTTCCCGTGTCTATCAAGAATGGTCTACCGGCCTCTCGAGTGGTGCAGCGGTCTAAGGCACTGCATCGCAGTGCTTGAAGTGTCACTACAGACCCGGGTTAGATCCCGGGCTGTGTCACAGCCGGCCGTGACCGGGATACACGCCTCAAAATTTGCCCAGTGTTGTCCGGGTTAGGGGAGGATTTGACCGGCCAGGATTCCCTTGTCCCATTGTGCTCTAGCGACTCCTTGTGGCGGGCCAGTCACCTGCAAGCTTACTTCGGGTCCCAGCTAGACGGTGTTTCCTCCAATACATTGTTGCAGCTGGCTTCTGGGTTAAGTGAGCAGTGTGTCAAGTTGCAGTGCGGCTTGGCAGGGTTGTGTTTCAGATGATGCATGGCTCTTGATCTTCACCTCTCCCGAGTCCGTAGGGGAGTTGCAGCGATGGGACAAGACTCTAACTACCAATTGGGGGGAAAAAGCATGGTCCACCACCCAAATGACATCCAGCCAACTTGACACAACATTGGAAGCATTGGAGTCAACATGGGCCAGCATCCATGTGGAACACTTTCAACAACTTGAAAAGTCCATGCCCTGGCAAATTGAGGCTGTTTTGAGGCAGAAGGTGGGGTACAACTCAATATTTGGAAGGTGATCTTAATGTTTGGTATACTCAGTGTACATACTGTACAGCCAGGAAGATCTGTTGGATATCAGAGCGGCATCAACTTACCAGCACTTCGACCAGGAATATTACTTTCCCGAAGAGGATCCTTTGTCCACACCAGCCAGGGCATTTGATCCGATTTCAGTGGCCGACCCAAAATAACGCCGCCGGAGGAGAGAGAATTGAAGCTGACTTCGATTCGGAGGCACCCACACCACCCACCACTTCCAAGTATATTACTCACAAATGTCCAGTCCCTAGATAACAAAGTTGACCAAATCAGGGCAAGGGTTGCTTTCTCGAGAGACATCAGGGATTGTAACAAACTGTTTTAAGGAAACATTGCTCTCTGGATATGCTGTCGGAGTCAGTACAGCCACCGGGATTCTCAGTGCATCGCACCGACAGGAATAAACATCCATTCTGGAAGAAGAGGGGAGTGGGGGTATGTTTCATGATTAACAACTCATGGTGTATTTGTAACAAAATACAGGAACTGAAGTCCTTTTGTTCACCCGACCTAGAGTTCCTCACAATCAAATGCCGACCGTATTATCTCCGAAGAGAATTATCTTTGGTTATTGTCACAGCCGTGTATATCCCCTCTCAAGCCGATACCACGATGGCCCTCAAGGAACTTCACTAGACTTTATGCAGACTGGAAACCATGTATCCTGAGGCAGCATTTATTGTAGCTGGGGATTTTATCAAAGCAAATTTGAGGCTACCTAAACTCTATCAGCATATCGACTGTAGCACTCACGCTGGAAAAATCTAATCAAATCAAATGTATTTATATAGTCCTTTGTACATCAGCTGATATCTCAAAGTTCTGTACAGAAACCCAGCCTAAAACCCCAAACAGCAAGCAATGCAGGTGTAGAAGCACGGTGGCTAGGAAAAACTCCCTAGAAAGGCCAAATCCTAGGAAGAAACCTAGAGA
This sequence comes from Oncorhynchus nerka, assembly GCF_034236695.1. NCBI lineage: Eukaryota > Metazoa > Chordata > Actinopteri > Salmoniformes > Salmonidae > Oncorhynchus > Oncorhynchus nerka. The sequence continues at coordinate 10,918,411 of NC_088423.1, read as the reverse complement.
GGAACCAGGCTATGTGGGGTGGCCAGTCCTGTTCTGGCTGTGCCGGGTGGAGATTATAACAGAACATGGCCAAGATGTTCAAATGTTCATAAATGACCAGCATGGTCAAATAATAATAATCACAGGCAGAGCAGTTGAAACTGGAGCAGCAGCAAGGCCAGGTGGACTGGGGACAGCAAGGAGTCATCATGTCAGGTAGTCCTGAGGCATGGTCCTAGGGCTCAGGTCCTCCGAGAGAGTGAAAGAAAGAGAGAACTGTGACTATTAAAATCTACCCTAACCAGATACAGTGGAAGGATGGCAGCATTCGCGCAAAACTGAAAGCGCGTACCACCGCATATAACCATGGCAAAGGAATTGGGAATATAGTAGACACAAACAGAGTAGTCATTCCCTCGGTAAGGCATTCAAACAAGCAAAATATCAGTATAGAGACAAAGTGGAGTCACAATTGAACTGCTCAGACACGAGAGGTATGTGGCAGGGTCTACAGACAATCATGGACTACAAATGGAAAACCAGCCACGTCTGGACAACGACTTCTTGCTTCCAGACAAACGAAACACCTTCTTTGCCTGTTTTGAGGATAATAGAATACCACAGAGGCGGCCCGCTACCAAGTACTGTGGGCTCTCCTTCTCCGTGGCTGAGTAAGACATTTAAACGTGATAACTCTCGCAAATGCTGCCGACCCAGACGGCATCCCTAGACGCGTCCTCAGAGCATGCGCAGACTAGCTGGCTGTTGTGTTTATGCACTGTTACAGGAATTATATTCCTATATGTTTTAATACCCAATTAAAATTAAACACTTTGTCAATTCCTAAGAATTTGTAAGACTCTTATTTGCATAAAATGGACAGAGAGCAGTCTCAAAATCAACCAGCAGCGTTTATTCTCGAGAGTACTGAACATGATACAGTTTACCACAGGTTATAAACTGAAAATGACATCATTAGTTTTCGTACTACCCCGTCTCATCTCCGCTCCAGTACAATGGTTGTATAGTTCTCAAGACTTAGATCATTTATGACCCGAGCCAAGGTCTGCCTGTGTAGATAAGCATTTTAGCCAGTCTGGCGACAACTTCATTCATTTCTACCAAGGAACAGAGAGTCATTGTTCTACTTCTTGATTATAATTACACACATTATATTCAGTACTAGGATAAAAATAAAATTCATACATATACAGTAACATAATAGTATTCTGATTAGTCAGTCCTGATTGAAATGTATACATAATTAGTCATTATTGATAAAATAATCCCTTAACATGGACATATTCAATCTCTCCCTATCCCAGTCTGCTGTCCCCACATGCTTCAAGATGGCCACCATTGTTCCTGTACCCAAGAATGCAAAGGTCACTTCCGTCATCATGAAGTGCTTTGAGAGACTAGTCAAGGATGATATCACTTCCACCTTACCTGTCACCCTAGACCTACTTAAATTTTCTTACTACTCAATAGGTCAACAGACGAGACAATCGTTATCACACTGCACACTGCCCTATCCCATCAGGACAAGAGGAATACTTGTGTAAGAATGCTGTTCACTGACCATAGCTCAGCATTCAACACCACCCTCCAAGCTCATCATTAAGCTTGAGGCCCTGGGTCTGAACCCTCCCTGTGCAATTGGGTCCTGGACTTCCTGACGGGCCGTCCCCAGGTGGTGAAGGTAGGAAACAACATCTCCACTTCGCTGATTCTCAACGATGGGGCCCCACAAGGGTGCATGCTCAGCCCTCCTGTACTCCCTGTTCACCCATGACTGCGTGGCCATGCACGCCTCCAACTCAGTCATCAAGTTTGCAGACGACACAACAGTAGTAGGCTTGATTAGCAACAACGACAAAACAGACTACAGGGAGGAGGAGGTGAGAGCTCTCAGAGTGTGGTGTCAGGAAAATAACCTCTCAATCAACGTCAAGAAAACAAAGGAGATGATTGTGGACTTCAGGAAACAGCAGAGGGATAACGGCCCTATCCACGTCAATGGGACAGTAGTGGAGAAGGTGGAAAGTTTTAAGTTCCTCGGCGAACATATCACAGACAAACTGAAATGGTCCAACCACACAGCCAGTGTGGTGAAGAAGGCGCAACAGCGCCTCTTTAACCTCTGGAGCCTGAAGAAATGTGGCTTGTCACCTAAAAGCCTCAAAAACTTTTACAGATTCACAATTGAGAGCATCCTGTTGGGCTGTATCACCACCCACAACCACAGGGCTCTCCAGAGGGTAGTGTGGTCTGCACAACGCATCACTGGGGGAAAACTACCTGCCCTCCAGGACGCCTACAGCAGCCAATGAAACAGGAAGGCCAAAAAGATCATCAAGGACAACAACCACCTGAGCCACTGCCAGAAGTCAGTCCCGGTGCATCAAAGCTGGGACCGAGAGACTGAAAAACAGCTTCAATCTCAAGGCCATCAGACTGTTAAACAGCCATCACTAGCACAGTGAGACTGCTGCCTACATACAGACTTGTAATAATTGGCCATTTTAATTAATGGAACCCTAGTCACTTTAATAATGCCACTTTAAATCTTCATCTTTACTAGATGCTGTTCTTCCACTAACCTCATTGCAACTCCCCTCCAAGTCTCCGACCACTACCTTGTATCCTTTTCCCTCTCGCTCTCATCCAACACTTCCCACACTGCCCCTACTCGGATGGTATCGCGCCGTCCCAACCTTCGCTCTCTCTCCCCCGCTACTCTCTCCTCTTCCATCCTATCATCTCTTCCCTCTGCTCAAACCTTCTCCAACCTATCTCCTGATTCTGCCTCCTCAACCCTCCTCTCCTCCCTTTCTGCATCCTTTGACTCTCTATGTCCCCTATCCTCCAGGCCGGCTCGGTCCTCCCCTCCCGCTCCGTGGCTCGACGACTCATTGCGAGCTCACAGAACAGGGCTCCGGGCAGCCGAGCGGAAATGGAGGAAAACTCGCCTCCCTGCGGACCTGACATCCTTTCACTCCCTCCTCTCTACATTTTCCTCTTCTGTCGCTGCTGCTAAAGCCACTTTCTACCACTCTAAATTCCAAGCATCTGCCTCTAACCCTAGGAAGCTCTTTGCCACCTTCTCCTCCCTCCTGAATCCCCCCCCCTCCTCCCTCTCTGCAGATGACTTCGTCAACCATTTTGAAAAGAAGGTCGACAACATCCGATCCTCGTTTGCTAAGTCAAACGACACCGCTGGTTCTGCTCACACTGCCCTACCCTGTGCTCTGACCTCTTTCTCCCCTCTCTCTCCAGATGAAATCTCGCGTCTTGTGACGGCCGGCCGCCCAACAACCTGCCCGCTTGACCCTATCCCCTCCTCTCTTCTCTAGACCATTTCCGGAGACCTTCTCCCTTACCTCACCTCGCTCATCAACTCATCCCTGACCGCTGGCTACGTCCCTTCCGTCTTCAAGAGAGCGAGAGTTGCACCCCTTCTGAAAAAACCTACACTCGATCCCTCCGATGTCAACAACTACAGACCAGTATCCCTTCTTTCTTTTCTCTCCAAAACTCTTGAACGTGCCGTCCTTGGCCAGCTCTCCCGCTATCTCTTTCAGAATGACCTTCTTGATCCAAATCAGTCAGGTTTCAAGACTAGTCATTCAACTGAGACTGCTCTTCTCTGTATCACGGAGGCGCTCCGTACTGCTAAAGCTAACTCTCTCTCCTCTGCTCTCATCCTTCTAGACCTATCGGCTGCCTTCGATACTGTGAACCATCAGATCCTCCTCTCCACCCTCTCCGAGTTGGGCATCTCCGGCGCGGCCCACGCTTGGATTGCGTCCTACCTGACAGGTCGCTCCTACCAGGTGGCGTGGCAAGAATCCGTCTCCTCACCACGTGCTCTCACCACTGGTGTCCCCCAGGGCTCTGTTCTAGGCCCTCTCCTATTCTCGCTATACACCAAGTCACTTGGCTCTGTCATAACCTCACATGGTCTCTCCTATCATTGCTATGCAGACGACACACAATTAATCTTCTCCTTTCCCCCTTCTGATGACCAGGTGGCGAATCGCATCTCTGCATGTCTGGCAGACATATCAGTGTGGATGACGGATCACCACCTCAAGCTGAACCTCGGCAAGACGGAGCTGCTCTTCCTCCCGGGGAAGGACTGCCCGTTCCATGATCTCACCATCACGGTTGACAACTCCACTGTGTCCTCCTCCCGAGCGCTAAGAACCTTGGCGTGATCCTGGACAACACCCTGTCGTTCTCAACTAACATCAAGGCGGTGGCCCGTTCCTGTAGGTTCATGCTCTACAACATCCGCAGAGTACGACCCTGCCTCACACAGGAAGCGGCGCAGGTCCTAATCCAGGCACTTGTCATCTCCCGTCTGGATTTCTGCAACTCGCTGTTGGCTGGGCTCCCTGCCTGTGCCATTAAACCCCTACAACTCATCCAGAACGCCGCAGCCCGTCTGGTGTTCAACCTTCCCAAGTTCTCTCACGTCACCCCGCTCCTCCGCTCTCTCCACTGGCTTCCAGTTGAAGCTCGCATCCGCTATAAGACCATGGTGCTTGCCTACGGAGCTGTGAGGGGAACGGCACCTCAGTACCTCCAGGCTCTGATCAGGCCCTACACCCAAACAAGGGCACTGCGTTCATCCACCTCTGGCCTGCTCGCCTCCCTACCACTGAGGAAGTACAGTTCCCGCTCAGCCCAGTCAAAACTGTTCGCTGCTCTGGCCCCCCAATGGTGGAACAAACTCCCTCACGACGCCAGGACAGCGGAGTCAATCACCACCTTCCGGAGACACCTGAAACCCCACCTCTTTAAGGAATACCTAGGATAGGATAAAGTAATCCTTTTCACCCCCCCTTAAAAGATTTAGATGCACTATTGTAAAGTGGCTGCTCCACTGGATGTCATAAGGTGAATGCACCAATTTGTAAGTCGCTCTGGATAAGAGCGTCTGCTAAATGACTTAAATGTAAATGTAAATGTTTACATATCTTGTATTACTCATCTCATATTTATACTATCTATTGCTTCTAAGCCTATTCCGCTCTGACATAGCTCATCCATACAGTTCAAGAGCGATTTGTGATCAAGCTTTAACTTCCTGACTGATATCTTGAGATGTTGCTTCAATATATCCACATCATTTTCCTACCTCATTATGCCATCTATTTTGTCAAGTCCACCAGTCCCTCCTTCAGCAAAGCACCCCCACAACATGATGCTACCACCCCTGTGCTTCACAGTTGGGATGGTGTTCTTTGGCTTGCGAACATCCCCCTTTTTCCTCCAAACATAACGATGGTCATTATGGCCAAACAGTTGTATTTTTGTTGCATCTGACCAGAGGACAGATGTCGATATAGGACTCGTTTTACTGTGGATATTGATACTTTTGTACCTGTTTCCTCCAGGATCTTCACAAGGTCCTTTGCTGTTCTGGGATTGATTTGCACATTTCGCACCAAAGTACGTTCATCTCTAGGAGACAGAATGCGTCCCCTTCCTGATCGGTATGACGGCTGTGTGGTCCCATGGTGTTTATACTTACATACTATTGTTTGTACTGATGAATGTGGTACCTTCAGACATTTGGAAATTTCTCGCAAGGATGAACCAGACATATGGAGGTCTACAATTTGTTTTTGAGGTCTTGGCTCATTTCCTTTCATTTTCCCATGATGTCAAGCAAAGAGGCACTTAGTTTGAAGGTATGCCACATGTACACCTCCAATATACTCAATTGATGTCAATTAGCCTATTAGATGCTTCAAAAGCCATGACATAATTTTCTGGAATTTCCCAAGGTGTTTAAATGCAGTCAACTTAGTGTATGTAAACTTCTGACTTACTGGAATTGTGATATAGTGAATTATAAGTGAAATAAATAGATGTCTTAACAGACATGCCAAAACTATAGTTTGTTAACAAGAAATTTGTGGAGAGGTTTTAGCTTGTAGTCATTAAAACTACTTTTCAACCTCCATACGTGTCTTGTTTTAACAAACTATAGTTTTGGCATGTCTGTTAAGACATCTACTTATTTAACTTATAATTCATTATATCACAATATGTATATGTATGTATTCCATTCCTTACTTACATTTTTGTGTATTAGGTATTTGTTGTTTAATTGTTTGATAATAATGGCGAGATATTGCTGAGCTGTCAGATGTTTGTATAATTTGATTTACACAACATGCCTACCACTTTATTCTGAAACAAACAAGAAAATAGACAAAAAAACAGAAAACTTGAACGTGGATAACTATTCACCACCCCCAAAGTCAATACTTTGTAGAACCACCTTTTGCAGCAAATACAGCTGCAAGTCTCTTGGGGTATGTCTATATAAGCTTGGCACATCTAGAATGTATGCCCATTCTTCAAGGCAAAACTGCTCCAGCTCCATCAAGTTCGATGGGTTCCAATGTACAGCAATTTTAAGTCATACCACAGATTTTCAATTGGATTGAGGTCTGGGCTTTGACTCGGCCATTCCAAAACATTTAAGTGTTTCCCCTTAAACCACTCGAGTGTTGCTTTAGCAGTAAGCTAAGGGCCATTGTCCTGCAGGAAGGTGAACCTCCATCCCAGTGTCAAATTTCTGGAAGACTGAAACAGGTTTCCCTCAAGAATTTCCCTGTATTTAGCACCCTCCATCATTCCTTCAATTCTGACCGGTTTCCCAGTCTCTGCCAATGAAAAACATCCCCACAGCATGATGCTGTCACCCCCACGGTTCACTGTGGATATGGTGTTCTCGGGGTGATGAGAGGTGTTGGGTTAGCACCAGACATAGCATTTTCCTTGAAGGCCAAAAGCTCAATTTGAGTCTCATCTGACCAGAGTACCTTCTTCCAAATGTTTGGGGAGTCTCCCACATGCCTTTTGGTGAACACCAAGTGTGTTTGCTTATTTTTGTCTTTAACTTCTTGCGTCGAGCCATCCCGGATCCGGTATCGTGACTACAGCCTCAAGCTCATTACCATAACGCAACGTTAACTATTCATGAAAATCGCAAATGAAATGAAATGAATCTATTTGCTCTCACGCTTAGCCTTTTGTTAACAACACTGTCATCTCAGATTTTCAAAATATGCTTCTCAACCATTGCAAAACAAGCATTTGTGTAACAGTATTGATAGCTAGCGTAGCATTTAGCATAGCATTTAGCGTTAGCATTCAGCAGGCAACATTTTCAAAACACCAGAAAAGCATTCAAATAAAATCATTTACCTTTGAAGAACTTTGGATGTTTTCAATGAGGAGACTCTCAGATAGCAAATGTTCAGTTTTTCCTGAAAGATTATTTGTTTAGGACAAATCGCTCCGTTTTCTGCGTCACGTTTAGCTACGAAAAAAACGTGTATCCAGGATTGTGTAAATCTATCCGCAAGCTCATTAGCATAACACAACGTTAACTATTCATGAAAATCGCAAATAAAATGAAATTAATCTATTTGCTCTCAAGCTTTGCCTTTTGTTAACAACACTGTCATCTCAGATTTTCAAAATATGCTTTTGAACCATAGCTAAACAAGCATTTGTGTAACAGTATTGATAGCCTAGCATAGGATTATGCCTGTCTTTCAGCATGCAACATTTTCACAAAAACCAGAAAAGGATTCAAATAAAAACATTTACCTTTGAAGAACTTCAGATGTTTTCAATGAGGAGACTCTCAGTTAGATAGCAAATGTTAAGTTTTTCCAAAAAGATTATTTGTGTAGGAGAAATCGCTCCGTTTTGTTCATCACGTTTGGCTAGAAAAAAAAACGAAAATTCAGTCATTACAACGCAAACTTTTTTCCAAATTAACTCCATAATATCAACAGAAACATGGCAAACGTTGTTTAGAATCAATCCTCAAGGTGTTTTTCACATATCTATTCGATGATAAATCACTCGTTGCAGTTTGGTTTCTCCTCTGTTCAAAATGGGAAAATGCACGCACCTGGAGATTACGCAATAGTTTCGACGGAGGACACCGAGCGGACACCTGGTAATGTAGTCTCTTATGGTCAATTTTCCAATGATATGCCTCCAAATACGTCACAATGCTGCAAACACCTTGGGGAAACGACAGAAAGTGTAGGCTCATTCCTTGCGCATTCACAGCCATATAAGGAGACATTGGAACACAGCGCCTCCAAAATCTGGCTCACTTCCTGTATGAAATGTCATATTGGTTTCGCATGTAGCATTAGTTCTGTGGCACTCACAGACAATATCTTTGCAGTTTTGGAAACGTCAGAGTGTTTTCTTTCCACAGCTGTCAATTATATGCATAGTCGAGCATCTTTTCGTAGCAAAATATCTTGTTTAAAACGGGAACGTTTTTCATCCAAAAATGTAATACTGCCCCCAGAGGTTCAAGAGCTTAATGGACTATTATAAAACAATACATGTTGTCCATGTCAGGATAACCAAAACATTTATTTATTAAAGACTATCAGAAATAATGTTGGTACTTTTTTATTTTGATCCAAAGCCATGAATGAGTGAGTCACTCAACTTTATGTAGGTGCCGAGGCTATATGTCCGTACCATCAACTTGACTTGCCTCTATTCAGTCAACACATACAGTATATCTTAAGTATATCATGGAATATAATTGAACATTTATAAAAGCCTAAATATTTATTTTTAGAGCAAGAGAAAATAAGGACATCCCGGCCAGCCAAATCCTCCCCTAAGCCAGATGACACTGGGACAATTGTGTTCACCCTATGGAACTTGCAATCACAGCCAGATGTTATACTGCCTGGATTGGAACCAGGACCTATAGTGCACTGAGATGCAGTGCCTTAGACGACTGCACCACTCGGGAGCCATGACCAATATGACCAATATATATTGTCCTGCTAAAAACCCATCCTAGAAATGTTGTTTGCAGAATTTACAGCCTGCTATGCATGTGACAAACGGGTTTGATAATAATATATTTTCCCCCTTCCACATGTTAAATGTTACAATTGAAGAAAACAAATCATCAATTAGTATATTTGAGTTTAACCACAATATTTGTTGTATTCTTTCTTATGTATTTTCTGGTGGATTAAACTGAAATTGCAACCAATCACGGCCGGTTGTGATACAGCCAACCTAACTAAGAAATACATTTAACGATAGAATTCTCCCCCTACCCTCCCTCTAGGCAAATCTATTGCCCTGCTAAAAGTCCTGCTTAATGGCCATAATGGTGGTGTACAAATCAAATCAAATCAAATCAAATTTTATTTGTCACATACTCATGGTTAGCAGATGTTAATGCGAGTGTAGCGAAATGCTTGTGCTTCTAGTTCCGACAATGCAGTAATAACCAACAAGTAATCTAACTACAATCTAACTACAACGTGACCGTGTGTGTTTGGAATTGTATTCTCCAGGAAGCAAAAATGTGTTTACGTTCATTAGCCTACTTTGTTCCAGAATTTCTGTCATTCAGTTATATTTATTCCCATAGTAATTTGCTATGGATCCATAACTTAATAAATATCTGCATTTTGATAGAGTACTTTCATCATTGTTTTATTTTCGAAAGCATAAAGATGCTGATGAAGAAATACAATACTGTACAGCAGGGGTGTCAAAGTCAAATGGACGGAGGGCCAAATAAAAAAATCAGCTACAAGACGAGGGCCGGACTGTTCGAATGTTCATTGAAAAATTTTTAAATGACGCATATAGTCTAGTGAACCTAATTGAACCTACTGAAAACCTAACAAATATATTACAATATGATCAGATAAATAAAGCAATATTTTCTTATGGCTCTGTCAGTAATCTTTAATTTTCAACAGACACAAAAGACAAATTTCCTTTATATAAATATCCCCATAACATGAACATTAAATGAAAGAAACCGGTATTCAAGGCACCATCAGTAGACTATATTTTCTATTTTAGCAAAAGTGGGCTAAATTTACTTCAAAGAAAAAACAATAATAGCAATTTTCTATCATCCACTCAACTGAAATATTTTTAAAATATAATTGGATTGAAATACAAAAAAATAAAGTGCAAAAATCTATTAATCAAAAACAACACTTTGTTTAAGGAGAAGTAACATGCAGTGAAAACAAATATTAAATTTTAACTTTTAAACTTGAACTGAGTAAAAACTCTAAATATGTGATTGCACAGTAATGTTCACTTGTTTGAGGTTGAGGGTGATACTTGGTGGTGTCCCATCTTTTCCACAAGTTCATCAATGTTCGGGGTAAGGCTCTGAGCTGAAGAAATCCTCAGAATTGAGTGGAGGTGTTCAGCAGTAAGTCGACTTCTGTGTGATGTTTTGTTCAGGTTCATCAAAGAAAACAGTTGTTCACACAGGTATGTGCTGCCAAACATAGACAACGTTTGAGCAGCCTGGATGCGCAGCTGGGGCATTGTTCCGGGGAGGAAACGGGCGAACTCCGCAGCACCCACTGCCGCATATTTTGCCCTCAGTGCATCATTGCATTGGAGGTCAATCAACTCCATTTGGAGGTTTGGTGGTGAGCTTTCCACGTCAACAGCAAATGGGTTACCGAGCAGTTCCAACCTGCTTTTTGTGCTTCAAAGTCAGCAAATCGGCGTCGAAAGTCAGCGGCAAGCATACCTATTTTATCAGCCAACTGTGTGCTCGGGAACGCACTGGTAGAGAGCTTCTCTTTCATGGTCTGGCAGCTGGGAAAGTGGCTCAAATTTTCTTTCCGCATCTGCGTCTCCCACAGAGTCAGTTTGGTTTTAAATGCCTTCACTGTACTGTACATATCAGAGATGACACGATCCCGACCCTGCAGCTGCAAGTTTATTGCATTCAGATGACTCGTAATGTCACACAGAAAAGCCATTTCACACAGAAACATTTCGTCTCGGAGTTGTGTTGTGTCTTTCCCTTTGCTGTCCAAGAACAGACAAATCTCCTCACGAAGCTCGAAACATCTTTGAAGCACCTTTCCCTGGCTTAGCCATCGCACCTCTGTGTGATAAGGCAAATCACCATGCTCCGTTTCTAACTCCGTCAGAAATGCCTTGAACTGGCGGTGATTCAAACCTTTGGCTCTGATAAAGTTAACTGTGCGCGTGATGATGCTCATTACATGCTCCATTTTCAAGGCTTTACCGCACAACGCTTCCTGGTGTATGATACAATGATAAGCTGTCAGCTCACCTGTCGCGTTTTCCTCTTGCATCTTTTCCCGTATCTTCGCCACCAGTCCGCTCCTGTGTCCACACATCGCAGGTGCTCCGTCGGTTGTCAAACCCACGAGTTTTTCCCAAGGCAGCTCCATCTCATTTACACATCTTGACACCTCTTCATACAAATCATGCCCCGTAGTTGTGCCATGCATAGGACGTAAAGCCAAAAACTCCTCTGTCACGCTTAGGTTGGAGTCCACTCCGCGGATGAAAATTGACAACTGGGCAATGTCAGAAATGTCGGTGCTCTCATCCACAGCCAAGGAATATGCAATAAAATCTTTTCCCTTTTTCACAAGCTGCTCTTTTAGATTGATGGACAACTGGTCTACTCTCTCGGCAATGGTGTTTCTGCTCAGACTCACATTTAAAAAGAGTTGCCTTTTTTCTGGGCAAACTTCGTCACAAACTTTAATCATGCAGTTTTTGATGAAATCCCCTCCGTAAATGGCCGGGCTGATTTAGCGATCTCTTCTGCCAAAATAAAACTGGCCTTGACAGCAGCCTGGCCTTGTGATTTGGCTTTTTTGAACAGAGCCTGTCGAGATTTGAGGCCTCGTTTTAATTCCTCTGCCTTTTGTAGCCTTTGTTCCATGTCCATATTCTTGTTTTTGTCCGCGTGTTTCGTTTCATAATGTCGTCTCAGATTATACTCTTTCAGTACCGCCACACTTTCTCCACACAGAAGACACACAGGTTTTCCAGCTACCTTCGTGAACATATACTCCGACTCCCACCTTGTTTGAAACCCCCGGTTCTCAGTATCCACCTTCCGTTTTGCCATTTTTGATGGGTATCTGAAAGTTAATTTTACTGTGATGCTGACGACTGCTGTGCCAATAAATATTGAAATGAAGCAGCCTACTGCTCGGTGCGTCACCTTTGCATTGTGGGAAATGTAGTATTGGTGCGTGTAAAAGATCTGCGGGCTGCCGGCTTGCTGCGGGCCGGTTCTAATAATAAATCAAGATCATCCCAGGGGCCGTAAAAAACCTTCTTGCGGGCCGGATGTGGCCCGCGGGCCTTGACTCTGACATATGTGCTGTACAGTATATGCTTTATCTGACATTTTGCGGTTGCATGAGGTTGCCCACACACACTTTAATAATAAATCATTTAATTAAGTTTAATTATAGAAGATGCCTGCATTTGTTTATTAGGCTACTGTGCTGTCTGACAAGTAAACATAGCCTACGGTACATACTTTAGTAAACATGGTTAAGTGCCTAATTGCTTACATAAGGAAGAGCAGGCCATGTCCAGACTTTCTAAATGATCTCAAGTACTCATTAACTCTGTCTTTAATGCTTTTTCGGATTGCATCAGTCAAGGACGGCAACTTCTGAGACACAGTATTAATGACGAACACCCGGATGTTCACTGGTAAGCCACATTTGCCTCGAGATCAATCCCAGTTGGTATTCTGTGTCCACTTGTGGTATCTCACTTCGGTTACATGTCTTTATAACAGCAGAATAGCAGAACAGCATAACGGTCTGGATGGCCCTTGCTGTGCCTGGTGAGCAGTTGTTCAAGTTCTGTTGTCAGATGAGGATTGGAAATGTCAAGGTGAACCAACAATCTGACAAACCTGCCAGGTATGTTGACTCTGCTCTGCCTGTTGGAGGTGGTTCCAGAGCTCACAGGTGTGCCTGGCATGGATTGTGACTCCGTCTCGTTCCTCGCCCTCTTCAACGCATCATTCTCCGCCTGACTCTCTACCAATGCCGCCTGACTCTCTACCAATGCCGCCTGACTCTTTGCCAATACCGCATGTTGCTGGGACTGGAGCACTTCCAGACTCTGTCCGTCATTCTCTAAAACACTTTAATGTTGCTGGGACTGGAGCACATCCAGACTCTGTCCGTCATTCTCTAAAACACTTTAATGTTGCTGGGACTGGAGCACTTCCAGACTCTGTCCGTCATTCTCTAAAACACTTTAATGTTGCTGGGACTGGAGCACATCCAGACTCTGTCCGTCATTCTCTAAAACACTTTAATGTTGCTGGGACTGGAGCACTTCCAGACTCTGTCCGTCAGTCTGAAACAGTTTGATCTTGCTGGGAATGGAGCACTTCCAGACTCTGTCCGTCAGTCTGAAACAGTTTGATCTTGCTGGGACTGGAGCACATCCAGACCATGTCCGTAGGTCTGAAACAGTTTGATGTTGCTGGGACTGGAGCAGATCCAGACTCTGTCCGTCAGTCTGAAACAGTTTGATCTTGCTGGGACTGGAGCACTTCCAGACTCTGTCCGTCAGTCTGAAACAGTTTGATGTTGCTGGGACTGGAGCACATCCAGACCATGTCCATAAGTCTGAAACAGTTTGATCTTGCTGGGACTGGAGCACTTCCAGACTCTGTCCGTAAGTCTGAAACAGTTTGATCTTGCTGGGACTGGAGCACCTCCAGACTCGGTCCGTCAGTCTGAAACAGTTTGATGTTGCTGGGAATTGGAGCACTTCCAGACCCTGTCCGTACGTCTGAAACAGTTTGATGTTGCTGGGACTGGAGCACTTCCAGACTCTGTCCGTCAGTCTAAAACACTTTAATGTTGCTGGGACTGGAGCACTTCCAGACTCTGTCCGTCAGTCTGAAACAGTTTGATCTTGCTGGGACTGGAGCACTTCCAGACTCTGTCCGTCAGTCTGAAACAGTTTGATGTTGCTGGGACTGGAGCACATCCAGACTCTGTCTGTTGCCTGGAGCACTTCCAGACTCTGTCCGTCAGTCTGAAACAGTTTGATCTTGCTGGGACTGGAGCACTTCCAGACTCTGTCCGTCAGTCTGAAACAGTTTGATCTTGCTGGGAAACATCCAGACCATGTCCGTTCTGAAACAGTTTGTTCTTGCTGGGACAGGAGCACTTCCAGACTCGGTCCGTCAGTCTGAAACAGTTTGATCTTGCTGGGACTGGAGCACTTCCAGACTCTGTCCGTCAGTCTAAAACACTTTAATGTTGCTGGGACTGGAGCACTTCCAGACTCTGTCCGTCAGTCTGAAACAGTTTGATCTTGCTGGGACTGGAGCACTTCCAGACTCTGTCCGTCAGTCTGAAACAGTTTGATGTTGCTGGGACTGGAGCACATCCAGACTCTGTCCGTCATTCTCTAAAACACTTTAATGTTGCTGGGACTGGAGCACTTCCAGACTCTGTCCGTCAGTCTGAAACAGTTTGATCTTGCTGGGACTGGAGCACTTCCAGACTCTGTCCGTCAGTCTGAAACAGTTTGATCTTGCTGGGACTGGAGCACATCCAGACCATGTCCGTAAGTCTGAAACAGTTTGTTCTTGCTGGGACAGGAGCACTTCCAGACTCGGTCCGTCAGTCTGAAACAGTTTGATCTTGCTGGGACTGGGGCACTTCCAGACTCGGTCCGTCAGTCTGAAACAGTTTGATCTTGCTGGGACTGGAGCACTTCCAGACTCGGTCCGTCAGTCTCTAAAACAGTTTATAGACCCCTTTATGTGTTTACAAACATTGCCGCACGAGGGCGATGAACGCAAATTGGTGGCAGCTGAAGGGTGAGTTCTTATAGAATGCCGGCAAACAATGCCTCCATTTACATGTTGCTGATGAGTTTATTTCACACTACTTTTGGATTATAATTGGATTTTACATCTCGTATTAATGTCCTGATTAATATGTTTGTGTCATCATCGCAGATCAACTGCATTATACTTAAAAAACACAACTTCAACCAGTAAAATAGCTCATTGGCTGGCATTTGGTACAGCCTACATCAATGAGTGTTAGCATTCTAGCTAACGACTGCTCCATCCACTGTTCGCCAGTGCACACACATACAAACACATCTTTCTCTATTTCAACCAATTACAGTTCAGCTCCACCTGAGATGATTCGACCCATGAACCCAACTGGTATTCACATAGTGAACTAAGGAGTATGTTTCTATAGGTGCGTGCGTGCATGCGTGCCAGCGACATATCTTTCTAGTACAGTATGACATTTTAAACGCATATGTTTGTGAGGGTTGGGGGTTATAGAGAGACTGTCGTCAGACGGATTAAGCATATTTCTTAACACAGCACAGGAACCCAGGAATATGTCTGCTCCACACAAAATGACAGTTCAAATCAGTCAGATGGGCTTATTGCACAGAATTCAATCAGTTCTAAAATAAGAGGCTCAATTCCAGCTTTAGGCCAGGTTTATATTCATTTCCCCCAGCCACTAATAAAAGTGCAAGAGGCTACAGAATTTATAGAGCTATTCCACTGTGGCCCAGGTGCTTTGTCATTCCCCTTCGTTCACACTAGTGTGTGTGTTTATACAACTGGTGGGTCTAAACCTGGATGCTGATTGGTTAAAACCGCATTCCAGCCAGTGTCTATTCCACTAGTTACCACTGGCTAAATCTATGATGTTAAAATGCGGTATTGGTTCCATCTGACTGCTCAATCCACTGTCTCATTAACCCAGGCGGGCAATTTATGAACTTGATCTCCACTATAAAAAGCATCTAGACATTATCTCACATTTGTTTTATACAAAAAAATGTGTTTTTAATAGTGGAGATTTATATAAACCTTGTTGTCTGTCTCTCTGACATTTGCAACATTGTTTAAATATTCAAATTCGATCTCCAGCTGTCGCACTGTAATGAACGTGTCAGGAGTCGGGATGAGACAGACAGGTAGGCAGCTTTTCTCAGCCAGTCGAAATCATGAATCAGCATAATTTTGATGGATATATTCAAAGAACTATCAATAGAAAACAGATAAAACAAAACAAAGTACAGCTACAGTAGTTTGCAGTCTTTCCAGCTTGAGTTTGAAGTGATTGTGTTAGCTGTGTTGTTGGCTAGCTCCCGAACAACAGTGTCCTGATGAGAGAGCATATTTTCTATGCCAGGTGAAATTGCGCATCATTAGCTCATTGTTATTGATGTATCCAAATAAATATTATTAGAAAACAGCTTAAATAAATGCAAATGCAGCTAATTTATTGTTATTCTGGCTGCACTGTTTGATGTGACGAACAGCTGGGTCGCGTCAATAGATACAGAACAAAAAGACTGAACGACTGGGTCGCATCTCTGGCAACCAAACCGATACCAGTAGGACCAGGTAATAAACTGATCCTCTGGTCTCCACAGCACGGTACCACAGCAAGGTAGGACCAGCCCAGGAGTGACAACGGAGTGGAGGAGGACGAGATGGAATCTGCAATGGAGGACCCACCACAGCTCTGGAAAACCCACTCTTCTTCCCATTGACCCCAGATGATCAGATGAATATCCAGGTAAACTGTCACCACGGATGGAAATTAAACTAGACTGCAAGCCTGTGGCTTGTACTTTTCAGATCGACCTAGTAGCAAATGTGGCCAACTAGCTGGCCGGCTAGTGACATTTTCAAATTTCGCATGCCACAGATTTTACACCTGGGCTAGAAAGTATTGCAGTCTACTGTCTCGGCTGGCCAGAATCCTCTAGTTCCTTCCCTGACTGTCACACGAGCCAGTTAGAAAATGTATAATTCCACAACTGTTTAGTTGTTTTTACTGGCAAGCTACTAAAACAGCACACACACACATCAAGGACTGTCTAGGGTGAGAGAGCTGTGGCTACCATACTGTATGTCACACATACACATTCATTATTTTATGTACACACACATGCATGCAGGCACACACACATGAAGCCGACTTCTTCTCTGGCCTAACAACACCCATGCAAACATATCCGCCAAACACCGGCTTCTCAGGCATTATCACTTAAGTGTGTGTGTGTATGTGAGTGTGTGTTTGTGTGTGTACATAAATGAATGTGTGTGTTCATGTGTGAGATACAGTATGGTGATCATCTGTCTATCGCCTCCTTTGAATTCCATGCTGTCACAGTTACCAGCCCTTTCAAGCTTAACATCCTTATATCATTTATCCAGGTTCCCTCGGAGAGTTCATCAATGAGCTTGATGCCTTGATAAGCTCCTTTCCTGAGGACGGCTCACCTCTCACAGTTCTGGGCGACTTTAACCTCCCCACGTCTACCTTTGACTCATTCCTCTCTGCATCCTTCTTTCCACTCCTCTCCTCTTTTGACCTCACCCTCTCACCTTCCCCCCCTACTCACAAGGCAGGAAATACGCTCGACCTCATCTTTACTAGATGCTGTTCTTCCACTAACCTCATTGCAACTCCCCTCCAAGTCTCCGACCACTACCTTGTATCCTTCTCCCTCTCGCTCTCATCCAACACTTCCCACACTGCCCCTACTCGGATGGTATCGCGCCGTCCCAACCTTCGCTCTCTCTCCCCGCTACTCTCTCCTCTTCCATCCTATCATCTCTTCCCTCTGCTCAAACCTTCTCCAACCTATCTCCTGATTCTGCCTCCTCAACCCTCCTCTCCTCCCTTTCTGCATCCTTTGACTCTCTATGTCCCCTATCCTCCAGGCCGGCTCGGTCCTCCCCTCCCGCTCCGTGGCTCAACGACTCATTGCCTCACAGAACAGGGCTCCGGGCAGCCGAGCAGAAATGGAGGAAAACTCGCCTCCCTGCGGACCTGACATCCTTTCACTCCCTCCTCTCTACATTTTCCTCTTCTCTCTCTGCTGCTAAAGCCACTTTCTACCACTCTAAATTCCAAGCATCTGCCTCTAACCCTAGGAAGCTCTTTGCAACCTTCTCCTCCCTCCTGAATCCTCCTCCCCCTCCCCCTCCTCCCTCTCTGCAGATGACTTCGTCAACCATTTTGAAAAGAAGGTCGACGACATCCGATCCTCGTTTGCTAAGTCAAACGACACCGCTGGTTCTGCTCACACTGCCCTACCCTGTGCTCTGACCTCTTTCTCCCCCTCTCTCCAGATGAAATCTTGCGTCTTGTGACGGCCGGCCGCCCAACAACCTGCCCGCTTGACCCTATCCCCTCCTCTCTTCTCCAGACCATTTCCGGAGACCTTCTCCCTTACCTCACCTCGCTCATCAACTCATCCCTGACCGCTGGCTACGTCCCTTCCGTCTTCAAGAGAGCGAGAGTTGCACCCCTTCTGAAAAAACCTACACTCGATCCCTCCGATGTCAACAACTACAGACCAGTATCCCTTCTTTCTTTTCTCTCCAAAACTCTTGAACGTGCCGTCCTTGGCCAGCTCTCCCGCTATCTCTCTCAGAATGACCTTCTTGATCCAAATCAGTCAGGTTTCAAGACTAGTCATTCAACTGAGACTGCTCTTCTCTGTATCACGGAGGCGCTCCGCACTGCTAAAGCTAACTCTCTCTCCTCTGCTCTCATCCTTCTAGACCTATCGGCTGCCTTCGATACTGTGAACCATCAGATCCTCCTCTCCACCCTCTCCGAGTTGGACATCTCCGGCGCGGCCCACGCTTGGATTGCGTCCTACCTGACAGGTCGCTCCTACCAGGTGGCGTGGCGAGAATCCGTCTCCACACCACGTGCTCTCACCACTGGTGTCCCCCAGGGCTCTGCTCTAGGCCCTCTCCTATTCTCGCTATACACCAAGTCACTTGGCTCTGTCATAACCTCACATGGTCTCTCCTATCATTGCTATGCAGACGACACACAATTAATCTTCTCCTTTCCCCCTTCTGATGATTCAGTGGCGAATCGCATCTCTGCATGTCTGGCAGACATATCAGTGTGGATGACGGATCACCACCTCAAGCTGAACCTCGGCAAGACGGAGCTGCTCTTCCTCCCGTGGAAGGACTGCCCGTTCCATGATCTCGCCATCACGGTTGACAACTCCATTGTGTCCTCCTCCCAGAGCGCTAAGAACCTTGGCGTGATCCTGGACAACACCCTGTCGTTCTCAACTAACATCAAGGCGGTGGCCCGTTCCTGTAGGTTCATGCTCTACAACATCCGCAGAGTACGACCCTGCCTCACACAGGAAGCGGCGCAGGTCCTAATCCAGGCACTCGTCATCTCCCGTCTGGATTACTGCAACTCGCTGTTGGCTGGGCTCCCTGCCTGTGCCATTAAACCCCTACAACTCATCCAGAACGCCGCAGCCCGTCTGGTGTTCAACCTTCCCAAGTTCTCTCACGTCACCCCGCTCCTCCGCTCTCTCCACTGGCTTCCAGTTGAAGCTCGCATCCGCTACAAGACCATGGTGCTTGCCTACGGAGCTGTGAGGGGAACGGCACCTCAGTACCTCCAGGCTCTGATCAGGCCCTACACCCAAACAAGGGGACTGCGTTCATCCACCTCTGGCCTGCTTGCCTCCCTACCACTGAGGAAGTACAGTTCCCGCTCAGCCCAGTCAAAACTGTTCGCTGCTCTGGCCCCCCAATGGTGGAACAAACTCCCTCACGACGCCAGGACAGCGGAGTCAATCACCACCTTCCGGAGACACCTGAAACCCCACCTCTTTAAGGAATACCTAGGATAGGATGAAGTAATCCCTCTCACCCACCCCCCCTTAAAAGATTTAGATGCACTACTGTTCCACTGGATGTCATAAGGTGAATGCACCAATTTGTAAGTCGCTCTGGATAAGAGCGTCTGCTAAATGACTTAAATGTAAATGTAAATGTAAATCATAGCTCCCTCACTCCAGGCAGTCCTTGATGTCTCTATGTCTGTTTTAAGAACTTCCGGGTTGGAGCGAGCGGTCGCATCCGCACTCGGTCCGCAGGTAGTATTACATTTCATTACATTTCATTATAGTACAACCGTTTGATTTGTCTAATCTTAGCAATTTCTTCTTAGCTAGCTACATAGCCGTCTTTGTATCATAGATAATTGCGTAATTATCGTATTTCGTCGTCCTAACGCAGTCTACACTACTATCTGCCCAGCAGCTAGCCAGCTAGCTAACGTCCACCGTCTACCGATTAGCAGCACAACTATTACACTCAACTGAACGACTTGATTAGTGTAGTGTTAGCTAGCTACATAGTTGTCTTTGCTGTCTTCGTATCCAAGATAATTGTGTAGTTTAGAGTGTGTAGTTTTAGAGTGATTATCTTAATTTACCGAGGTTAGCTAGCCAGCTATTTGTCGTTCTTAACGTAGGAGACACTGCTAGCTAGCCAACAGCTAGCCAACGTCTACCGAACAGAACTTCCGCACTCAACAACCCGGTCGCATTTCGCTCGCTCCACAGGTAGTATCACATTTTCATTTCATTTCATTACAGTACAACGGCTTGATTTGTTTGATCGTAGCTAGCTACATAGCTAACTACATAGCCGTCTTTGTATCAAAGATAATTGTGTAGTCTAGAGCGATTTCCTAGGTTAGCTAGCCAGCTATTGTCGTTCTTTTAACGCAACGTAACGTAATCAACACTGCTAGCTAGCCAGCTAGCCCCGAATAGCAGCACAGTAGAAACTATTACACTCAACGGAACGACTTGATTAGTGTAGTGTCAACAACGCAGCCACTGCCAGCTAGCCTACATAGTCAACAACGCAGCCACTGCCAGCTAGCCTACTTCAGCAGTACTGTATCATTTTAATCATTTTAGTCAATAAGATTCTTGCTACGTAAGCTTAACTTTCTGAACACTCGAGACGTGTAGTCCACTTGTCATTCCAATCTCCTTTGCATTAGCGTAGCCTCTTGTGTAGCCTGTCAACTATGTGTCTGTCTATCCCTGTTCTCTCCTCTCTGCACAGACCATACAAACGCTCCACACCGCGTGGCCGCGGCCACCCTAATCTGGTGGTCCCAGCGCGCACGACCCACGTGGAGTTCCAGGTCTCCGGTAGCCTCTGGAACTGCCGATCTGCGGCCAACAAGGCAGAGTTCATCTCAGCCTATGCCTCCCTCCAGTCCCTCGACTTCTTGGCACTGACGGAAACATGGATCACCACAGACAACACTGCTACTCCTACTGCTCTCTCTTCGTCTGCCCACGTGTTCTCGCACACCCCGAGAGCTTCTGGTCAGCGGGGTGGTGGCACCGGGATCCTCATCTCTCCCAAGTGGTCATTCTCTCTTTCTCCCCTTACCATCTGTCTATCGCCTCCTTTGAATTCCATGCTGTCACAGTTACCAGCCCTTTCAAGCTTAACATCCTTATCATTTATCGCCCTCCAGGTTCCCTCGGAGAGTTCATCAATGAGCTTGATGCCTTGATAAGCTCCTTTCCTGAGGACGGCTCACCTCTCACAGTTCTGGGCGACTTTAACCTCCCCACGTCTACCTTTGACTCATTCCTCTCTGCCTCCTTCTTTCCACTCCTCTCCTCTTTTGACCTCACCCTCTCACCTTCCCCCCTACTCACAAGGCAGGAAATACGCTCGACCTCATCTTTACTAGATGCTGTTCTTCCACTAACCTCATTGCAACTCCCTCCAAGTCTCCGACCACTACCCTGTATCCTTTTCCCTCTCGCTCTCATCCAACACTTCCCACACTGCCCCTACTCGGATGGTATCGCGCCGTCCCAACCTTCGCTCTCTCTCCCCCGCTACTCTCTCCTCTTCCATCCTATCATCTCTTCCCTCTGCTCAAACCTTCTCCAACCTATCTCCTGATTCTGCCTCCTCAACCCTCCTCTCCTCCCTTTGTGCATCCTTTGACTCTCTATGTCCCCTATCCTCCAGGCCGGCTCGGTCCTCCCCTCCCGCTCCGTGGCTGGACGACTCATTGCGAGCTCACAGAACAGGGCTCCGGGCAGCCGAGCGGAAATGGAGGAAAACTCGCCTCCCTGCGGACCTGGCATCCTTTCACTCCCTCCTCTCTACATTTTCCTCTTCTCTCTCTGCTGCTAAAGTCACTTTCTACCACTCTAAATTCCAAGCATCTGCCTCTAACCCTAGGAAGCTCTTTGCCACCTTCTCCTCCCTCCTGAATCCTCCCCCCCTCCTCCCTCTCTGCAGATGACTTCGTCAACCATTTTGAAAAGAAGGTCGACGACATCCGATCCTCGTTTGCTAAGTCAAACGACACCGCTGGTTCTGCTCACACTGCCCTACCCTGTGCTCTGACCTCTTTCTCCCCTCTCTCCAGATGAAATCTCGCGTCTTGTGACGGCCGGCCGCCCAACAACCTGCCCGCTTGACCCTATCCCCTCCTCTCTTCTCCAGACCATTTCCGGAGACCTTCTCCCTTACCTCAGCTCGCTCATCAAGTCATCCCTGACCGCTGGCTACGTCCCTTCCGTCTTCAAGAGAGCGAGAGTTGCACCCCTTCTGAAAAAAACTACACTCGATCCCTCCGATGTCAACAACTACAGACCAGTATCCCTTCTTTCTTTTCTCTCCAAAACTCTTGAACGTGCCGTCCTTTGCCAGCTCTCCCGCTATCTCTCTCAGAATGACCTTCTTGATCCAAATCAGTCAGGTTTCAAGACTAGTCATTCAACTGAGACTGCTCTTCTCTGTATCACGGAGGCGCTCCGCACTGCTAAAGCTAACTCTCTCTCCTCTGCTCTCATCCTTCTAGACCTATCAGCTGCCTTCGACACTGTGAACCATCAGATCCTCCTCTCCACCCTCTCCGAGTTGGGCATCTCCGGCGCGGCCCACGCTTGGATTGCGTCCTACCTGACAGGTCGCTCCTACCAGGTGGCGTGGAGAGAATCCGTCTCCACACCACGTGCTCTCACCACTGGTGTCCCCCAGGGCTCTGTTCTAGGCCCTCTCCTATTCTCGCTATACACCAAATCACTTGGCTCTGTCATAACCTCACATGGTCTCTCCTATCATTGCTATGCAGACGACACACAATTAATCTTCTCCTTTCCCCCTTCTGATGACCAGGTGGCGAATCGCATCTCTGCATGTCTGGCAGACATATCAGTGTGGATGACGGATCACCACCTCAAGCTGAACCTCGGCAAGACGGAGCTGCTCTTCCCCCGGGGAAGGACTGCCCGTTCCATGATCTCGCCATCACGGTTGACAACTCCATTGTGTCCTCCTCCCAGAGCGCTAAGAACCTTGGCGTGATCCTGGACAACACCCTGTCGTTCTCAACTAACATCAAGGCGGTGGCCCGTTCCTGTAGGTTCATGCTCTACAACATCCGCAGAGTACGACCCTGCCTCACACAGGAAGCGGCGCAGGTCCTAATCCAGGCACTTGTCATCTCCCGTCTGGATTACTGCAACTCGCTGTTGGCTGGGCTCCCTGCCTGTGCCATTAAACCCCTACAACTCATCCAGAACGCCGCAGCCCGTCTGGTGTTCAACCTTCCCAAGTTCTCTCACGTCACCCCGCTCCTCCGCTCTCTCCACTGGCTTCCAGTTGAAGCTCGCATCCGCTACAAGACCATGGTGCTTGCCTACGGAGCTGTGAGGGGAACGGCACCTCAGTACCTCCAGGCTCTGATCAGGCCCTACACCCAAACAAGGGCACTGCGTTCATCCACCTCTGGCCTGCTCGCCTCCCTACCACTGAGGAAGTACAGTTCCCGCTCAGCCCAGTCAAAACTGTTCGCTGCTCTGGCCCCCCAATGGTGGCACAAACTCCCTCACGACGCCAGGACAGCGGAGTCAATCACCACCTTCCGGAGACACCTGAAACCCCACCTCTTTAAGGAATACCTAGGATAGGATAAAGTAATCCCTCTCACCCCCCTTAAAAGATTTAGATGCACTACTGTTCCACTGGATGTCATAAGGTGAATGCACCAATTTGTAAGTCGCTCTGGATAAGAGCGTCTGCTAAATGACTTAAATGTAAATGTAAATGTTTTATTGCTTCTTTAATCAGAACAACAATGTTCAGCTGTGTTAACATAATTGCAAAAGGGTTTTCTAATGATCAATTAGCCTTTTAAAATAATAAACTTGGATTAGCTAACACAATGTGCCATTGGAACATGAGTGATGGTTGCTGATAATGGGCCTCTGTATGCCTGTGTAGATATTCTGTTAAAAATAATCAGTTTCCAGTTACAACAGTCATTTACATTTCTAAGTGACCCAAAACTTTTCAATATAATCTCCACAAACTGAAACTAATTGTATGGATTTTTTCACTAATAATAATGTAAAATTAATATCTGTACAGAAAGACTCACGTGAAGGCCAAATTAGAGAGGAGGAACTGCTTGAGGCAATTGGGGCCTTTAAGGATGGGAAAACTCCAGGGCTGGATGGCATACCAGTGGAAGTATACACAACTTTTTTTGGTATACTCAAAGGACCATTATTGGCTTGTTTTAACCACTCCTATATAAGTGGTAGATTAGCAGACACGCAACAAGAATTACTGAAACAGGACCCAAGTGGTATATATAAAGATCCAGGTAATTAAAAAAATTGGAGACCTCTTACACTTCAGTGTTGTGATGCAAAAATCCTAGCAAAATGCTTGGCACACAGAATTAAAAAAGTATTGTCAGATATTATTCATCCTAATCAGACAGGTTTTTTACGTGGACAATACATTGGAGATAATATAAGACAAGTACTGGAAACAATAGAACACTATGAAATATCGGGGACACCAGGCCTGATTTTCATAGCTGATTTTGAAAACGCTTTTGATAAAGTACGACTGGAGTTTATATATAAATGCCTAGAATATTTCAATTTTGGGGAATAACTTATTAAATGGGTTAAGGTTATGTATAGTAACCCTAGGTGTAAAATAATAAAAAAATGGCTACATCTCAGAAAGTTTTAAACTAGCTAGAGGAGTAAAACAAGGTTGTCCACTATCGGCATATCTGTTTATTATTGCAATCGAAATGGTAGCTGCAAAGATTAGATCAAACAATAATATTAAAGGATTAGAAATCTGTGGCCTAAAAACTAAGGTGTCATTGTACGCTGATGATTCATGTTTTCTTTTAAAACCACAATTGGAGTCTCTCCACGGCCTCTTAGAGGATCTAGATACTTTTGCTATCCTCTCTCGATTAAAACCAAATTATGATATATGTACCATATTACGTATTGGATCACTAAAAAATGCACATTGTACATTACCATGTAGTTTACCAATTAAATGGTCTGACGGAGATGTAGACATTCTCGGTATAAAAATCCCAAAGGAAAGACATGATCTCACTACAATACATTTTTATAGAAAGTTAGCAAAAATAGATAAGATCTTGCTACCATGGAAAGGAAAATACCTGTCTATTTGTGGAAAATCACCCTGATTAACTCCTTAGTTATATCACAGTTTACCTATTGGCTTATGGTTTTGCCTACACCTAGTGACCTGCTTTTTAAATTATATGAACAAAAAATATTCAATTTTATTTGGAACGGCAAACCAGATCAAATTAAAAGGGCCTATTTATATAACGAATATGAATTTGGTGGGCAGAAATGATTAAATATTAAAGCATTAGACCTCTCACTAAAGGCATCAGTCATACAAAAGTTATACTTAAATCCGTCTCATCCTATATTCAGGAAGGGCCTTTTCCCCTTTATTCAGATTACACCTGCTCACTTTCAGGTTGTTTGAAAAGAAAATCATCTCCAAAATATCTTTATTTTTTTAAACAAGCCTTAGAAAGTTGGTTGCAATTTCAGTTTAATCCACCTGAAAGGACAGAACAAATAGTACGACACATATTGTGGTTAAATTCAAATATACTAATTGAAAAAAAAACGTTTAAAAAAGGTATAAATTTAGTGAATGATATCATAAATAGGACTGGTGGAGTTATGTCATACATGCAGCTAACAAAGACATATGGAAATGTCTGCTCTACCCAAAATTACAACCAATTAATTGCAGCATTACCACAAAAATGGAAGAGGCAAGTAGAAGGGGAAAAAAGTAAGGAACTTGTATGTCGGCCCTGTATTAAAGAACATAAATGGTTAAAGAAAAGTGTGATAAATAAAAACATATACCAATTCCATTTAAGGACCAAAAAACTGACAGCTATGCCATATAAATTTCGATGTACCCATTCCATGGCACACGGTTTATGAATTGATACGCAAAACAACGCCGGATTCAAAACTACACATTTTTCAATATAAATTACTATACAAAATTCTTGCAACTAATATAATGTTATATATATGGGGGATACAATCTTCCCAGCTCTGCAGATTCTGCTGTGAGGAGGCAGAATCATTAGATCATTTATTTTGGTATTGTCCATATGTAGCTCATTTTTGGTCACAGGTCCAGGAATGGCTGAAGAATTGCAACATTTGCCTAGAACTAACACTACAGATAGCAATACTGGGTGATTTGAAAAGCCATAGTCAAGCAATCAATAATATAATAATTATTTTAGCAAAATGTTTATTTCTAATTTACAATCTGTAGAAGCTATGAGAATAGGAAGGTTTAATTCTTTTGTGAGGCATCACAGCACAGTTGAAAAATATATGGCAAGTAGAAATCCGAAATGGATGATGTTGAGAGACAGATGGGAGGGGTTGAGTGGAGCTGAAGGGAGGGACTAATAACAAGATAAACAATGTAGGGCATAAGGGATCTGTAGAATGTATATAGGTTCGGAGCTTTTGTGAAATAGCATAGTTACAAATAGAAATCATCAAACTGGATGGACATCAGAAATAGAGGAAGGACTAAGAACAAACAAGAGAAAACTATATTGTAAAGTAGACTGTGTCTGTAGAGTGTGAATAAGATGTATGGATGAAGGTAGAAGCAGAAGTGTTTATCAGTTTACTCAAATTGGGGGATCGGCGAAGGGTTTGCGGGGAATAATAATAAAGGTATATTCTTTAAAAAAGTATGTATGTCTATATATGTATGTGTATGTATATATGTGTATATATAAGCATGTGTGTATGGATATATATATTTACCCCAAAAATATGGTGGATTGGAAATGATTCAGACAATTACATTGGAAGCAACATTCTTTACGCAATATTAAGCTGATCCACCCTCAAAAATTAAAAGACAAGAAAAAATCACCCCCCCCCACCACTCTGGTGTCACTCCTAGGCTGGTTCTACTCATACCGTGCTGTGGAGTCCAGAGGATCAGTTCATTACCTGGTCCTACTGGTACCTTGCTGTGGAGGTCAGAGGATCAGTTGATTACCTGGTCCTACTGGTATCTTGCTGTGGAGGTCAGAGGATCAGTTCCTTACCTGGTCCTACTGGTACCTTGCTGTGGAGGTCAGAGGATCAGTTCATTACCTGGTCCTACTGGTACCTTGCTGTGGAGGTCAGAGGATCAGTTCATTACCTGGTTCTACTGGTACCTTGCTGTGGAGGTCAGAGGATCAGTTCATTACCTGGTACTACTGGTACCTTGCGATGGAGGTCAGAGGATCAGTTCATTACTAAGGTGTCTTTCTGCCTATAGGCATAGATAGTACCAGTGAGCTGAAGATAGACAAAATACCTGACACCTTAATACTCTGCCCAGCAACGCAGGTTCTCCATGGTGACTCAGGTTCCCACTAGTGGGCGATTAACAAGGGTGGTAACTAAGTGAAGTCACCGAGGAAACAGATCGTACGAGCATGACAACGCGATGGCAGACAGATGCGATGGCGGTTCTCATAGTACTTTGTGATGAAAATGTGTAATTTCAACGG
The DNA here is from genome assembly GCF_034236695.1 of Oncorhynchus nerka. Taxonomy (NCBI): domain Eukaryota; kingdom Metazoa; phylum Chordata; class Actinopteri; order Salmoniformes; family Salmonidae; genus Oncorhynchus; species Oncorhynchus nerka. Next base: position 10,890,809 of record NC_088423.1, on the reverse strand, counting down.
GACATTCAGTATGCCTGTAACCACTAATGGCATTGGCAATAATTGACAAAGTTACAGCAAAGTCCATGTCTATGACAGCTAGCATGCCTAAAGTCTATGATGCAAAATGTTAACTCTTTTAAACAAAGCTCCTGTGATTGTTATCCCTTCAGCCTTCCCCGTGTCCCTGGGTTCTGAGTCAGTGATGTGCATACCTGAGTAGGAGGGTGATGTCACTCAGCTGCAATCAGTTCATGTGGTACGGTTACAGAGTGAGAAAATCCATACATAAACTGTTAGGATCGTAAGAAAAGCTGTGTGTGAAACATGAAACGTAAACGTGACATTATATCTGTGAACATACAAACACCATGTTAAGATTACCGACCAACTTTTTAGGCTTGAACAAATATTATGTTGCAATTCTGATGTACAATAATACCTTTCAGAGTTTTGGCAGTTTCAGCTCACCAACAAAAAAAATTAAAACGAACACAGTATAAGTCAGGGAAATCCTGCACATTTTCAAGTTAAAAGTTGCCTTTCTCTATTACTCCTCAGTTGAGTTTACTTCACATTTAGGTCGCTAATCTAATGGATTTGCGTGCCAGCGCAAGTATAGATAGCACTTGCTGAATTGCTGAATTATGCCGACAACAGTGAAGTTTCAGTCCGTTTTCAGTCCGCTATCTCTACAGCATGGGCATATCTCTGGACATCCCCATGGATGCACTGTAACGTTCGCTGTCCTCGTCTGAGGAGTACGAAGGATCAGAGGACCAATGCGCAGCGTGGTACGTGTTCATGATGATATTTATAAAACTCAGAACACTAAAACAAAAATAACAAAGAGAATGACACGAAACGAAACAGTCCTGTCTGGTGAAGACACAAAACAGAAAACAATCACCCACACCACACAGGTGGGAAATATATATATATACCAGGAATAATGAAACATAGCCTGTAGTATACACCAGGAATAATGAAACATAACCTGTAGTATATACCAGGAAAATGTAAACATAACCAGTAGTATATACCAGGAATAATGAAACATAACCCGGCGTGTATACCAGGAATAATGAAACATAACCAGCAGTATATACCAGGAAGAATTAAACATAACATTTAGTATATACCAGGAATAATGAAACATAATCAATAGTATATACCAGGAATAATGACACATAATCAGTAGTATATACAAGGAATAATGAAACATAACCAGTAGTGTATACACGGAATAATTAAACATAACCAGTAGAATATACAAGGAATAATGAAACATAACCTGTAGTATATCCCAGGAATAATGAAACATAACCAGTAGTGTATACACGGAATAATTAAACATAACCAGTAGTATATACAAGGAATAATGAAACATAACCTGTAGTATATACCGGGAATAATGAAACATAACCAGTAGTATATACCAGGAATAATGAAACATAACCAGTAGTATATACCAGGAATAATGAAACATAACCAGTAGTATATACCAGGAATAATGAAACATAACCAGTAGTATATACCAGGAATAATGAAACATAACCAGTAGTATATACCAGGAATAATGAAACATAACCAGTATTATATACCAGGAATAATGAAACATAACCAGTAGTATATACCAGGAATAATGAAACATAACCAGTATTATATACCAGGAATAATGAAACATAACCAGTATTATATACCAGGAATAATGAAACATATAATAGTAGATGTGTGGTGAATCTATGAATTATTTATGACCATTGGAGTCTTTGACACTCAAAATATTTTTGGGAGAAAATGTTGATATTTAATTCAGCCCTCAACATGTTGCCAAAGCATACTATTTAAAATAATTTGACATGATTTATATGAATCGGGACATGAACATATGGACTTTGAAATTAACAAGGGAGAGGTTAAATGTAGGCTAAGTCTGGCATTAGCTTATTCTCTGTTGCAGTGGTCTTAGGTAGTCTCCTTATAGGCTATTCCCTCCATCTTGTCACTGCTGCCCAGTTGAAGAGCTTGTGATCTCCGTGCAGCACCACAGCACCATGCACCTTCAGAAAAGCACCTCTCAGCCTCAGAAGATGCCCTCCAGGAAATGCAGCCATAAAGTTATTATACCCTAATGTAGGCCTATTTGCCTACTAACAATTAAAGTGCACAGCATGCATGATACTCGTCATTCCAACACATTTGAACATTTAATTCATCCTTCATTCAGTTCAGTCAGTCAGTATGTCATCCTTCAGTCATTTGTCTGAGTTGTGATAGGAACTAAATCAAAGAGAATAGAACAGTCTCATCCATTTGTTTATTGAAATCCACGTGTAGTCAAAATGATCTAAATTCTAAGTTCTTTAGCCTATCACTTTAAAATGCAATGTTTAATATAGGCCCATCCAAACATAAAAATAGGCCTTGAACTTGTAGGCATTGCAATTTAGGCTATCATTTTTGATCTTGCGAAATAATTTTTTTACTGTTTTTATTATAGGCTTCCCATTAAAAGAGACTCTAGCTCACAGGCCTCTAAATACATGTTAAACAAAGTAGTTGATGGTGCACTTGTAGTGGCTAATAGGGAAAACATTACTCACAAAGGTTTGTACGTACACTATCAAAAACATCTGTAACAGAGTAAAGGGAGACGTAAAGTAAGAATTGAACTGGTAAATGTTCAAAGTCGTAACATAGGGTTTATATGTTTACAGATATAATTTTATGTTTACATTTCATGTTTCACGTATCACTTTTCTTACAATCCCAACAAGTTACGTATGGATTTTCTTACGATCCTAACCTTTTGGCAGTTCAACCTTTTGGCAGCTATCTCGCTCTGAGAGGCAGGCAGGCAGGCAGACAGACAGACAGACAGAGAAAAGAGCAACAGTTGGCGGTTCCCCTAGTACTTTTTGAGGAAGATTTGCGTTCTCAACGGGACATGCAGTAATGTCTGTAACTAGACAAAGAGATAGATTATGATATAACCCCCTAAGGTCGATGTCCATGCCCACATGGGAAACGAATTAGCATAATAAATAAATCCCCATAACAATCTGTCAATTTAAGCTAGAGATATGTATAGTTTTGGATTCCTCTCAATTTCTACATTTGTAATAAAAGGTGACAAAGCTAGAGCGGTGTTTCTCAGACCATGAGACATGAGAAAATCGTTCTTCTCACAAAAGGGTCTCTAGCGTCCGTACCGTTTGACTCTCACTAACTCTGTGCTGTCTCCGTTTTGCTTGTCTGAAGTCAGTACAGCAGATCTGCTAACTTCAGTCTGTAGCGTCCAAACCGTTTGGGCTACACACTAATATGACCCCTCTGTGCAAAGGTGAGACTCTCTCGAACATGTACAAGAGTAGACTGAAGGTCCCCTGGTACCAGTTGAAAAATTGAATGGAAGTATATAGAAGACAGTTTAATGGCAAAAATATGGGGTTAAATATCTCAGATATAGTGTGTGCCATCACAGCAGCAATAGTTGTGACCTGTTGCCACGAGAAAAGGGCAACCAGTGAAGATCAAACACCATTGTAAATACAACCCATATTTATGCTTATTCATTTTATCTTGTGTCCTTTAACTATTTGTACATTGTATATATATATATATAATATGACATTTGTAATGTCTTTACTGTTTTGAAACTTCTGTATGTGTAATGTTTACTGTTAATTTTTGTTGTTTTTCACTTTATATATTCACTTTGTATGTTGTCTACCTCACTTGCTTTGGCAATGTTAACACATGTTTCCCATGCCAATAAAGCCCTTGAATTGAATTGAATATAGGATAAACACTTCAGAACAAACTTCCTTTTGATATTTTTGGGGAACTGTCTGTTGTTCCATGTAGTGAATCTGTTGTTCAATTAGTTTGTATGGGTTAACAGCAGTAAGGCCCCGCCCAAAAAATAAAACAATTGTTTAATATATTTTTGGGATACTTCAAGTGGTCTTAAAATTCGAAATCAAATAGCTAAATGATCATTGGCATGGCCTTCTTAAAACAATTTCATATAGCTTAGTAGAACCCCCCCCCCAGCAAAGACCGGGCTTAGACTGATGGGTTAATGATGTCATCATTAGAGTTGGGCTACCTCTGTAAACACATTTCTTTCACCAAGTGGTCTTTAAAATGAGATTGACCATCAGCTCTTTAATGTCACTTGGTGGAATCCAGGAGTCCTCTCCCCTACTCTGAGGTTGACAGTGTAAAGTTTAGTTTCATGGCCTTGGGTGACCGTGTCATCAGAAAATTGCTTCCCTTCTTATCTCTCGCTCTCTCTTTTGCTCTCTGTCTCTCTCTCTCTCTTTTGCTCTCTGTCTCTCTCTCTCTCTCTCTTTTGCTCTCTGTCTCTCTCTCCCTCATGTTATCTGCTATATGTCCGTCACCAGTATCATTTTCCTATTGCTGGACTGTGTGCAGAATCTGAATGACAAACTTCACTGTATGTTCATATCAATCTAAACTCATTTTCCTGCCTTCACAAACAGCTGTGCAGCAAGTCCCTAATATTACTAGGTACTGTGGATGATGTCAATTTACTCAACAACTCAAAGCCTTAACACAGAAATACCAGAAGATAACTCTTAGAGGGGAGTTAAGTTGCTTAAAACTAAAACTCTTTACTAAAAACTCCTAAACTTTACTGGATTAGTACAAGCTTAAACTTGTGTTTCAGTTGGTCTCATTATATAACAGTGGTTTGGTGGGTTCAAAACAGTAAGCCTTGTTACCGGTGGGTTTAGAGGGAGTTGGTCAGTACGGATTGATACTAGAGGTCAGAGGGCATCTCATCGCTGTGATGACTATTACAGGGCTTTGACTGTAATTGGTGAGTGGTGATAATAAGCGACCACTCATCTCCCTCTCCTCTCCCAGACACTTCGCCAAATCACCCGTTCCAATTCATTAAGCCCCTCTCTGTGGTTGGTCGGGGTGCTGGAGGATTGGCGGAGTGTGTGTGTATGTGTGTGGAGGGTGTGTGTGTGTTTTAAAGTGTTTATGTTATTTTCTCTCTCCCTCTAACAGAGGTCTAACTGATGGAGAAATGTTTATGGTGTGAGAGTTATGTAATAAAAAGCAGGCTCTTCGCATAATGAATACATAGGGAGGTAGGTAGAGAGAGGGAAATTGAGGGAGAGAGATAGAGGGTGTGCGTGTGTTTGTGTGTAGAAGTTTAGTGGTTGGGATGTTAGTGGTGGTCAGAGAGAATAAGGTTCCAAAAACACGTTTTCACATGTGAAATGTCATGTGAATACATGTGAAGTGTTCCAAAAACACATTTTCACTTGAGATTTCACGCATGAAATCATGTGGGATTTGCGTAATGGGGACACCAGCAACCTGAATTTCCACCAGGTCTGAGGCAATGGCAAATATTGTCCATAGATTTGTAATCAAGAATACATTTATGCACAGCTAAAAGTTGCTCGGAATCAAGTCAATAACTGTGTGATAATTTGACAACACCAACAGAAGTGCTTGGTAACTTGGTAGCATGGTAACTCAGCAGTGCTTGGTAACATATTTGTTACAAAGAACATATCCATACACTCAAAAATATGATTATGGTTATGGTAAAATGTTGTTCCCTGATGTACAAAAAGATCAAAGGTACACATAAGGTACCTTCAGAGGTACACATAGGAACAAACATGGTTGGTACCTTTTAGGGTATAATGGTAAAAAAAAATGTACAATGGTAAAAAAATATATATATATACAATATAAGGTACAAACAACACTGTGCTTTGAAATGTAGGCTCATTAGCCTATTTGTGGGCATGGTCTAAAATAAGTTGCAATTGTGTCAACCGCCACTGGAAATGTTGGAGTAGTTTAACCGCTTTATCGTAACGCTCATGATGGTTGAGCATTGTTGGTTTTGTAGTTTTTGTAATAAAGTTGGACAGTCAAGAGCCGCAGTGTTAAGAGGTGACTGTGCTTTTCCAAGAGCGTAATGGCATCTGGTTCTCTTAAAGTTATATTTTCAATAACTTACTGTCAATGAGTTGAAATTGTAATATTCACATTAATTCTTAGGGCTAGGCATCCTGCTAGCAAACAACTTTCGGTGAAACGGGAGGCAGCGTAATTAAAATAAATAATCACAAATATTATGGATTTTAAACATTTAGGTACATATAAGTGTCTTATATCAGCTGAAAAATTAAAGTCTTGTTAATCTAACTGCACTGTCCAATATACTGTAGCTATTAAAGCGAAAACATGCTATGTCATTATTTGAGGACGGCGCCCCACATCAAAATATTTTTCCACCGGCACACGTTTCATACATTCACATATAACAATTAAATATTCACTTACTTTTAAAAAATCTTCCTCTGATTTGTCATCCAAAGGGTCCCAGCTTTAACATGTAGTGTTGTTTTGTTAGATAAAATCCTTCTTTATATCCCAAAAAGTCAGTTTAGTTGGCGCCATCGATTTTAGTAACTTGCAGAGAAAGGAACCCACAAGACAAATACGGTTTTATTTTCTCCTCAGATACCCTAAAATGTAATCAAACTATACAATTTATTTCGGAAAGAAGTCATTTCAATAGGAAACCAATTTTAGCAGGTGCGTAATTTCTTCATGGCGCATGCAAACACAGATTTCCAAGCCTGTGTCCTTCTACTAAAACTCTTATTTCTTGAAGTTACAAGCCTGAAACCTTGAACATAGACTGCTGAAACCCTGTGGAAGCCATAGGAATTGCATCCGGGAGCTACTTTACAATATGATCTTTCGCTTAAATTTCTAAGAGGATGGTGTCTCCCCAAAAAATTTTGGTTGGTTTTTCTTTGGATTTTCTCCTACCATTTCTATTGTTATATTCTCCTACATTATTGTAACATTTCTCCAAACTTCAAAGTGTTTTCTGTCCAATGGTACCAATTATATGCATGTCCCGGCTTCAGGGCCTGAGCTACAGGCAGTTTATTTTGGGCACGTCATTCGGGCAGGAAATTGAGAGAAAAGGGGCCTATCCCTAAGCTTACTGCAGCTAATCTGTCATGCACCTGATGGTGTCGCAGGGAATTTAGTATTACAATGACATGGCTCTAAATTAAATATTTTATGAAGCGTCAGACTTCAACAAAACTAGCAAACTAATAGTGTACAAGTTTACTGTTAATGATCAGAATACAACTGAGCAAATTAATGGGATAACACTCCGCTGCTACAGTATGCTGCCCATCAGCAAGTGATGTTCATGTTGGCAACAAAAAAGTGGCGCCGGAGGAGATGGCCGCCGTTTTACGGTCTCCTAACCAATTGTGCTATTTTGTGGGTTTTTTCGCGATATTTGTATTTTGTTTTGTACATAATGTTTCTGCAACCGTATCTAACGAAGAAAAAAGCTTCTGGATATCAGGACAGCGATCACTCACCTCAGATTAGACAAAGATTTCTTCTTCAACAACAACAACAACAACAAGCAGGACTCACACGATATTCTCCGAACACACCACAGGGCAGACATCCCAATTATTCGCAAAAGGAAGCGATGCAGAAGAAGAAGAGCCGGATGCCTCGTCCGAACCCGCAGAAGACAACTAGAAAAGCTGCCGTTACCGTCAATATTACTCGCCAACGTGCAGTCATTGGACAATAAACTAGAAGAGGTAAGATCACGAATAGCCTACCAACGGGACATCAAAAACTGTAATATCATATGCTTCACGGAATCGTGGCAGAATTACGACATAGATATTCATCTAGCGGGATACAGGCTGCACCGGCAGGAGAGAACAGCACACTCCGGTAAGACGAGGGGAGGCGGTCTGTGCATATTTGTAGACAACAGCTGGTTTACGAAATCTAACGAAGTCTCTAGATTTTACTAGCCTGAAGTAGAGTATATTGTGATAAACTGCAGGCTACACTACTTGCCTAGAGTTCTCAGCTATACTTATCGTGGCTGTTTATTTACCACCACAGACAGATGCTGGCACTAAGACCGCACTCAGTCAGGTGAATAAGGAAATAAAGGCGGCGCTCCTAGTGGCCAGAGACTTTAATGCAGGGAAACTTAAATCAGATCTACCAAATCTCTATCAACATGTTAAATCTGAACCAGAGGGAAAAAATTCTAGATCACCTGTACTCCACACACAGAGACGCGTACAAAGCTCTCCCTCGCCCTCCATTTGGTAAATCCAACCACAACTCTATCCTCCTGATTCCTACTTACAAGCAAAAATTAAAGCAGGAAGCACCACTGACTCGGTCTATAAAAAAATTGTCAGATGAAGCAGATGCTAAACTACAGGACTGCTTTGCTATCACAGACTGGAACATGTTCCTGGATTCTTCCGATGACCCTGAGGAATACACCACATAAGTCACTGGCTTTATCAATAAGTGCATTGAGGACGTCGTAAACACAGTGACTGTACGTACATACCCCAACCAGAAGCCATGGATTACAGGCAACATTCGCACTGAGCTAAAGGGTAGAGCTGCCGCATTCAAGGTGCAGGACTCTAACCCGGAAACTTACAAGATATCCCGCTATGCCCTGCGACGAACCATCAAACAGGCAAAGCATCAATACAGGACTAAGATTGAATCATACTACACAGGCTCCGATGCTATTCGGATGTGGCAGGGCTTGCAAACTATTACATACTACAAAGGGAAGCACAGCTGCGAGCTGCCCAGTGACACAAGCCTACCAGACATAGCAAAATAACTTATATGCTCACTTCGAGACATGTAACACTGAGGCATGCATGAGAGCATCAGCTGATCCGGACGACTGTGTGATCACGTTCTCCGTAGCCGACGTGAGTAAGACCTTTAAACAGGTCAACATACACAAGGCTGCGGGACCAGATGTATTACCAGGACGTGTGCTCCGGGCATGTGCTGACCAACTGGCAGGTGTCTTCATTGACATTTTCAACATGTCCCTGATTGAGTCTGTAATACCAACATGCTTCAAGCAGACCACCATAGTCCCTGTGCCCAAGAACACAAAGACAACCTGCCTAAATGACTACAGACCCGTAGCACTCACGTCCGTAGCCATGAAGTGCTTTGAAAGTCTGGTAATGGCTCGCATCAACACCATTATCCAAAAAACCCTAGACCCACTCCAATTTGCATACCGCCCAAACAGATCCACAGATGATGCAATCTCTATTGCACTCCACACTTCCCTTTCCCACCTGGAAAAAAGGAACACCTATGTGAGAATGCTGTTCATTGACTACAGCTCAGCATTCAACACCATAGTACCCTCAAAGCTCATCACCAAGCTAAGGATCCTAGGAATAAACACCTCCCTCTGCAACTGGATCCTGGACTTCCTGACAGGCCGCCCGCAGGTGGTGAGGGTAGGTAGCAACACATCTGCCACACTGATCCTCAACACTGGAGCTCCCCAGGGGGACGTGCTCAGTCCCCTCTTGTACTCCGTTCACCCACGACTGCATGGTCAGGCACGACTATAACACCATCATTAAGCCCTGCCACATCCGAATAGCATCGGAGCCTGTGTATTATGATTCAATCTTAGTCCTGTATTGATGCTTTGCCTGTTTGATGTTTCATCGCAGGGCATAGCGGGATATCTTGTAAGTTTCCGGGGCGGCAGGGTAGCCTAGTGGTTAGAGTGTTGGACTAGTAACCGGAAGGTTGCAAGTTCAAACCCCCGAGCTGACAAGGTAGAAATCTGTCGTTCTGCCCCTGAACAGGCAGTTAACCCACTGTTCCTAGGCCGTCATTGAAAATAAGAATTTGTTCTTAAAACTGACTTGCCTGGTTAAATAAAAAATTAAAAGTTTGCTCACGACACAACAGTGGTAGGCCTGATCACCGACAACGACGAGAGACCTGGCCGGGTGGTGTCAGAGACCTGGCCGGATGGTGCCAGAATAACAACCTATCCCTCAACGTAACCAAGACGAAGGAGATGATTGTGGACTACAGGAAAAGGAGCACCGAGCACGTCCCCATTCTCATCGACGGGGCTGTAGTGGAGCAGGTTGAGAGCTTCAAATTCTTTGGTGTCCACATCAACAACAAACTAGATTGGTCCAAACACACCAAGACAGTAGTGAAGAGGGCACGACAAAGCCTATTCCCCCTCAGGAAACTAAAAAGATTTGGCATGGTTCCTGAGGTCCTCAAAAGGTTATACAGCTGCAACATCGAGAGCATCCTGACCGGTTGCATCACTGCCTGGTACGGCAATAGCTCGGCGTCCGACAGCAAGGCACTTCAGAGGGTAGTGCGTACGGCCCAGTACATCACTGAGGAAAAGCTGCCTGCCATCCAGGACCTCTACACCAGGCGGTGTCAGAGGAAGGCCCTAAAAATCAAAGACCCCAGCCACCCCAGTCATAGCCTGTTCTCTCTACTACCGCATGGCAAGCGGTACCGGAGTGCCAAGTCTAGGACAAAAAGGCTTCTCAACAGTTTTTACCCCCAAGCCATAACACTCCTGAACAGGTAACTAAATGGTTACCCGGACTATTTGCATTGTGTGCCCCCACCCAACCACTCTTTTACGCTGCTGCTAATCTCTGTTTATCACATATGCAGTCACTTTAACTATAGATTCATGTACATACTACCTAAATTGGCCCGACCAACCGGTGCTCCCGCACATTGGCTAACCGGGATATCTGCATTGTGTCCCACCACCCGCCAACCCCTCTTTTTACACTTCTGCTACTCTCTGTTCATCATATATGCATAGTCACTTTAACGATACCTACATGTACATATTACCTCAATAAGCCTGACTAACAGGTGTCTGTATGTAGCCTTGATACTCTTTTTTCAAATGTATGTTTACTGTTGTTTTATTTCTTTACTTACCTACACCTACACACACACACACACACACACACACACACACACACACACACACACACACATACCTTTTTTTCCCTTACCATTGGTTAGAGCCTGTAAGTAAGCATTTCACTGTAAGGTCTACCTACACCTGTTGTATTCGGCGCACGTGACAAATACACTTTGATTTGATTTGAACAGAAAAGTCAGTGAAGGCACAGTCGGTTACTGGCATGTATTGCTATTTGCAGCAAGTTGCCTGTAGGTTACTAACAACATTTTGCCAATAAGTTATATTACATTAACAACACTGTCATCTAAGATTTTCAAAAATATGCTTCTCAACCATAGCAAAACTAGCATTTGTGTAACAGTATTGATAGCTATTGATAGCTAGCATTAGCATTTAGCGTTAGCATTCAGCAGGCAACATTTTCACAAAAACCAGAAAACCATTCAAATAAAATAATTTACCTTTGAAGAACTTCAGATGTTTTCAATGAGGAGACTCTCAGTTAGATAGCAAATGTTCAGTTTTTCCTGAAAGATTATTTGTTTAGGACAAATCGCTCCGTTTTCTGCGTCACGTTTAGCTACTAAAAAAACCTGTATCCAGGATTGTGTAAATCTATCCGCAAGCTCATTAGCATAACGCAACGTTAACTATTCATGAAAATCGCAAATGAAATGAAATCAATATGCTAGCTCTCATGCTTAGCCTTTTGTTAACAACGCTGTCATCTCAGATTTTCAAAATATGCTTCTCTACCATAGCAAAACTAGCATTTAGCATTAGCATTTAGCATTAGCATTTAGCGTTAGCATCACCAGGCAACATTTTCACAAAAACCAGCAAAAACATTAAATAATAAATCATTTACCTTTGAAGAACTTCGGATGTTTTCAATGAGGAGACTCTCAGTTAGATAGCAAATGTTCAGTTTTTCCTGAAAGATTATTTGTGCAGGAGAAATCGGTCCGTTTTCTGCGTCATGTTTGGCTACCAAAAAAAAAAGAAAATTCATCCGTCAAAACGCCAAACTTTTTTCCAAATTAACTCCATAATATCGACTGAAACATGGTAAACGTTGTTTAGAATCAATCCTCAACATGTTTTTCACATATCTCATCGATGATATATCGTTCGTGGAAGTGTACTTTCCCCTCCCATGGGAAAATGCCTGCAGCTGAAAATTACGCACCAATTTAGACAAAGGACACCAGGCGGACCCCTGGCAAATGTAGTCTCTTATGGCCAATCTTCCAATGATATGCCTACAAATACGTCACAATGCTGCAGACACCTTGGACGAACGGCAGAGAGCTTATGCTCGTTAGAGTGTTTGTTCTGTCAGGCAGACCTCTCAACAAACAAAACTGTCTTAAAATTGTGGATAGATCTCTAAACTCTGCTTTGGAGAAACCATGGACTCATCCGTTTTTGAAGGATACAAAATCTCTGTATCAAAACTCAAACCATGTAGCTACAACGCAACTCAATCTATTGGTTTCATCATCCACTGATGCTGTCTGTACTGAACATACACAGGAAGCTCAAGGTCATCAAACTGAACCGCAAATTATTTATTAAACCAACCGATAAATAAAGAATGCAGAGGCCGCTGATGTTGAGGCGGACCAGTAGGGTCTGGGTGGGTGAGAGGATGTGTGTGGAGATCATCCAAGCTAGAACATCAGCTCAGAAGGGAGGGCAGGTGTGTGTGTGTGTGTGTGTGTGTGTGTGTGTGTGTGTGTGTGTGTGTGTAAAGACAGGCTTCACAGAGCTCTCTGAAGAACTGTGAGACTACCCAGAGATTTGCCTTTTCAGTTTTATCCTCCACCTTTACGTGTGTGTGTGTGTGTGTGTGTTTGTGTGTGTGTGTGTGTATGTGTGTGTTTTTGTGTGTTTGTGTTTGGCTGCCAAGTCCTCTGATTATATATTATCATGTTTCTGTGTGTGTGTGTGTGTGTGTGTGTACATGTTAGTATGTGTTTGTGTGTCTCCTCTTCCCTCACCAGTACAGTACAGAAGCGAGCAGGGGTGATGCTCCAAGCTATTGATCAGGTCCGCTGTCAGAGCGTATCTCAAAATCATTTCATAGACTGATGCCTTTTGTTGAATAAAGCAGATTTTTATCTTCACCTCTCTTTTCTGCTGTCTTCTCCTCTCCTTTCCTTTCACTCTCTCTTCTCCTCTCTTTTCTCTCGATCTTCTCCTCTCCTTTCCACACTCTCTCTTCTCCTCTCCTTTCTCTCTCTATTCCTCTCCTTTATCTCTATCTTCTCCTCTCTTTTCCACTCTCTCTTCTCCTCTCCTTTCCTTTCTCTCTCTCTTCTCCTCTCCTTTCTCTCAATCTTCTCCTCTCCTTTCCACACTCTCTCTTCCTCTCCTTTATCTCTCTCTTCTCCTCTCCTTTCCTTTCTCTCTCTCTTCTCCTCTCCTTTCTCTCGACCTTCTCCTCTCCTTTCCACACTATCTCTTCTCCTCTCCTTTCTCTCTCTCTTCCTCTCCTTTATCTCTATCTTCTCCTCTCTTTTCCACTCTCTCTTCTCCTCTCCTTTCCTTTCTCTCTCTCCTCTCCTCTCCTTTCTCTCGATCTTCTCCTCTCCTTTCCACACTCTCTCTTCTCCTCTCCTTTCTCTCTCTCTTCCTCTCCATCTTCTCCTCTCTTTTCCACTCTCTCTTCTCCTCTCCTTTCCTTTCTCTCTCTCTTCTCTTCTCCTCTCCTCTCCTTTCTCTCGATCTTCTCCTCTCCTTTCCACACTCTCTTCTCCTCTCCTTTCTCTCTCTCTTCCTCTCCTTTCTCTCTATCTTCTCCTCTCCTTTCCACTCTCTCTTCTCTTCTCCTTTCCCCCTCTCTCTTCTCCTGTCCTTTCCCTCTCTCTTCTCTTCTCCTCTCCTTTTCCTCTCTCTCTTCTCCTCTCCTTTCTGTTCTCTCTCTCTTCTCCTCTCCTTCGTTAGCTCTCTGGCCTGAGAGCTTGTCTGAGAGTGCCTCAGAGTGTTTATCTGTGCTTTGTTTGCATTGGATGAAAAGATGGACACCGCAGTGTGAAGGGGAGTTGTGGATGGGGAGGGTTAATGGAGAATACTAGAGCAGTGTTGGACTAGGAAAGGGAAGAGATATATAGGAACTGTTAATATGAAGATGGGGAACACATCCTATATTGAACTAAGGCAGGGGAAAATCATAACTGCTGAGAAGGCAGGTTCTGTTGTGGAGCATCATGGGACAGAGCAGGCTAGAGGAGGTCAGATCATCCCTCTTCTCTCTCCTCCTCCACCTTCAACAGGCCCAAGGGTTGCTCTTCTCTTTGTTCATGGCTTGGGACTAGAAGCTGTTAAGGCGCCTTTGGTCCGAGACTTGGCACTCTGGTACCGCTTGCGGTAGCAGAGAGAACCTTCTATGACATGGCACCCTATAACCTATAGGAATAGTGTGCCATTTGGTACGCATCCTTGGATCCCGAATCCTGAATCTGGGGGAGACCATGTCTCTGGCCATGTTAGTATCCAGCTTGAAGAGAGAATGGACACACATGTTAGTCAGACTGAATGTTAGGGGTGGATAGATATGATGTGTTAGTAAGACTGAATGTTAGGGGTGGATAGAACAGATGTGTTAGTAAGACTGAATGTTAGGGGTGGATAGATATGATGTGTTAGTAAGACTGAATGTTAGGGGTGGATAGAACAGATGTGTTAGTAAGACTGAATGTTAGGGGTGGATAGAACAGATGTGTTAGTCAGACTGAATGCTAGGGTGGATAGAACAGATGTGTTAGTCAGACTGAATGCTAGGGTGGATAGAACAGATGTGTTAGTCAGACTGAATGTTAGGGATGGATAGATCGGATGTGTTAGTCAGACTGAATGTTAGGTGTGGATAGATCGGATGTGTTAGTCAGACTGAATGTTAGGGGTGGATAGAACAGATGTGTTAGTCAGACTGAATGTTAGTTGTGGACAGATCGGATGTGTTAGTCAGACTGAATGTTAGGGGTGGATAGAACAGATGTGTTAGTCAGACTGAATGTTAGGGGTTGATAGATCTGATGTGTTAGTCAGACTGAATGTTAGGGGTGGATAGAACAGATGTGTTAGTCAGACTGAATGTTAGGGGTTGATAGAACAGATGTGTTAGTAAGACTGAATGTTAGGGGTTGATAGATCTGATGTGTTAGTCAGACGGAATGCTAGGGGTGGATAGAACAGATGTGTTAGTCAGACTGAATGCTAGGGGTGGATAGAACAGATGTGTTAGTCAGACTGAATGTTAGGGGTGGATAGAACAGATGTGTTAGTCAGACTGAATGTTAGGGGTTGATAGATCTGATGTGTTAGTCAGACTGAATGCTAGGGGTGGATAGAACAGATGTGTTAGTCAGACTGAATGCTAGGGGTGGATAGAACAGATGTGTTAGTCAGACTGAATGCTAGGGGTGGATAGAACAGATGTGTTAGTCAGACTGAATGTTAGGGGTTGATAGATCTGATGTGTTAGTCAGACGGAATGGGGGTGGATAGAACAGATGTGTTAGTCAGACTGAATGCTAGGGGTGGATAGAACAGATGTGTTAGTCAGACTGAATGCTAGGGGTGGATAGAACAGATGTGTTAGTCAGACTGAATGTTAGGGGTGGATAGAACAGATGTGTTAGTCAGACTGAATGCTAGGGTGGATAGAACAGATGTGTTAGTCAGACTGAATGGTAGGGGTGGATAGAACAGATGTGTTAGTCAGACTGAATGCTAGGGGTGGATAGAACAGATGTGTTAGTCAGACTGAATGCTAGGGGTGGATAGAACAGATGTGTTAGTCAGACTGAATGCTAGGGGTGGATAGAACAGATGTGTTAGTCAGACTGAATGTTAGGGGTGGATAGAACAGATGTGTTAGTCAGACTGAATGCTAGGGTGGATAGAACAGATGTGTTAGTCAGACTGAATGGTAGGGGTGGATAGAACAGATGTGTTAGTCAGACTGAATGCTAGGGGTGGATAGAACAGATGTGTTAGTCAGACTGAATGCTAGGGGTGGATAGAACAGATGTGTTAGTCAGACTGAATGCTAGGGGTGGATAGATCTGATGTGTTAGTCAGACTGAATGCTAGGGGTGGATAGAACAGATGTGTTAGTCAGACTGAATGCTAGGGGTGGATAGAACAGATGTGTTAGTCAGACTGAATGCTAGGGGTGGATAGAACAGATGTGTTAGTCAGACTGAATGCTAGGGGTGGATAGAACAGATGTGTTAGTCAGACTGAATGCTAGGGGTGGATAGAACAGATGTGTAGTCAGACTGAATGTTAGGGGTTGATAGATCTGATGTGTTAGTCAGACGGAATGCTAGGGGTGGATAGAACAGATGTGTTAGTCAGACTGAATGCTAGGGGTGGATAGAACAGATGTGTTAGTCAGACTGAATGTTAGGGGTGGATAGAACAGATGTGTTAGTCAGACTGAATGCTAGGGTGGATAGAACAGATGTGTTAGTCAGACTGAATGCTAGGGGTGGATAGAACAGATGTGTTAGTCAGACTGAATGCTAGGGGTGGATAGAACAGATGTGTTAGTCAGACTGAATGCTAGGGGTGGATAGAACAGATGTGTTAGTCAGACTGAATGCTAGGGGTGGATAGATCTGATGTGTTAGTCAGACTGAATGCTAGGGGTGGATAGAACAGATGTGTTAGTCAGACTGAATGCTAGGGGTGGATAGAACAGATGTGTTAGTCAGACTGAATGCTAGGGGTGGATAGAACAGATGTGTTAGTCAGACTGAATGTTAGGGGTGGATAGAACAGATGTGTTAGTCAGACTGAATGTTAGGGGTGGATAGAACAGATGTGTTAGTCAGACTGAATGTTAGGGGTTGATAGATCTGATGTGTTAGTCAGACGGAATGCTAGGGGTGGATAGAACAGATGTGTTAGTCAGACTGAATGCTAGGGGTGGATAGAACAGATGTGTTAGTCAGACTGAATGTTAGGGGTGGATAGAACAGATGTGTTAGTCAGACTGAATGTTAGGGGTTGATAGATCTGATGTGTTAGTCAGACGGAATGCTAGGGGTGGATAGAACAGATGTGTTAGTCAGACTGAATGCTAGGGGTGGATAGAACAGATGTGTTAGTCAGACTGAATGTTAGGGGTGGATAGAACAGATGTGTTAGTCAGACTGAATGCTAGGGTGGATAGAACAGATGTGTTAGTCAGACTGAATGCTAGGGGTGGATAGAACAGATGTGTTAGTCAGACTGAATGCTAGGGGTGGATAGAACAGATGTGTTAGTCAGACTGAATGCTAGGGGTGGATAGAACAGATGTGTTAGTCAGACTGAATGCTAGGGGTGGATAGATCTGATGTGTTAGTCAGACTGAATGCTAGGGGTGGATAGAACAGATGTGTTAGTCAGACTGAATGCTAGGGGTGGATAGAACAGATGTGTTAGTCAGACTGAATGCTAGGGGTGGATAGAACAGATGTGTTAGTCAGACTGAATGCTAGGGGTGGATAGAACAGATGGGTTAGTCAGACTGAATGCTAGGGGTGGATAGAACAGATGTGTTAGTCAGACTGAATGTTAGGGGTTGATAGATCTGATGTGTTAGTCAGACGGAATGCTAGGGGTGGATAGAACAGATGTGTTAGTCAGACTGAATGCTAGGGGTGGATAGAACAGATGTGTTAGTCAGACTGAATGTTAGGGGTGGATAGAACAGATGTGTTAGTCAGACTGAATGCTAGGGTGGATAGAACAGATGTGTTAGTCAGACTGAATGCTAGGGGTGGATAGAACAGATGTGTTAGTCAGACTGAATGCTAGGGGTGGATAGAACAGATGTGTTAGTCAGACTGAATGCTAGGGGTGGATAGAACAGATGTGTTAGTCAGACTGAATGCTAGGGGTGGATAGATCTGATGTGTTAGTCAGACTGAATGCTACAGATGTGTTAGTCAGACTGAATGCTAGGGGTGGATAGAACAGATGTGTTAGTCAGACTGAATGCTAGGGGTGGATAGAACAGATGTGTTAGTCAGACTGAATGTTAGGGGTGGATAGAACAGATGTGTTAGTCAGACTGAATGTTAGGGGTGGATAGAACAGATGTGTTAGTCAGACTGAATGTTAGGGGTTGATAGATCTGATGTGTTAGTCAGACGGAATGCTAGGGGTGGATAGAACAGATGTGTTAGTCAGACTGAATGCTAGGGGTGGATAGAACAGATGTGTTAGTCAGACTGAATGTTAGGGGTGGATAGAACAGATGTGTTAGTCAGACTGAATGTTAGGGGTTGATAGATCTGATGTGTTAGTCAGACGGAATGCTAGGGGTGGATAGAACAGATGTGTTAGTCAGACTGAATGCTAGGGGTGGATAGAACAGAACAGACTGAATGTTAGGGGTGGATAGAACAGATGTGTTAGTCAGACTGAATGCTAGGGTGGATAGAACAGATGTGTTAGTCAGACTGAATGCTAGGGGTGGATAGAACAGATGTGTTAGTCAGACTGAATGCTAGGGGTGGATAGAACAGATGTGTTAGTCAGACTGAATGCTAGGGGTGGATAGAACAGATGTGTTAGACTGAATGCTAGGGGTGGATAGATCTGATGTGTTAGTCAGACTGAATGCTAGGGGTGGATAGAACTGATGTGTTAGTCAGACTGAATGCTAGGGGTGGATAGAACAGATGTGTTAGTCAGACTGAATGCTAGGGGTGGATAGAACAGATGTGTTAGTCAGACTGAATGCTAGGGGTGGATAGAACAGATGTGTTAGTCAGACTGAATGTTAGGGGTGGATAGAACAGATGTGTTAGTCAGACTGAATGTTAGGGGTTGATAGATCTGATGTGTTAGTCAGACGGAATGCTAGGGGTGGATAGAACAGATGTGTTAGTCAGACTGAATGCTAGGGGTGGATAGAACAGATGTGTTAGTCAGACTGGATGTTAGGGGTGGATAGAACAGATGTGTTAGTCAGACTGAATGCTAGGGGTGGATAGATCTGATGTGTTAGTCAGACTGAATGCTAGGGGTGGATAGAACAGATGTGTTAGTCAGACTGAATGCTAGGGGTGGATAGAACAGATGTGTTAGTCAGACTGAATGCTAGGGGTGGATAGAACAGATGTGTTAGTCAGACTGAATGTTAGGGGTGGATAGAACAGATGTGTTAGTCAGACTGAATGTTAGGGGTGGATAGAACAGATGTGTTAGTCAGACTGAATGTTAGGGGTTGATAGATCTGATGTGTTAGTCAGACGGAATGCTAGGGTTGGATAGAACAGATGTGTTAGTCAGACTGAATGCTAGGGGTGGATAGAACAGATGTGTTAGTCAGACTGAATGTTAGGGGTGGATAGAACAGATGTGTTAGTCAGACTGAATGCTAGGGTGGATAGAACAGATGTGTTAGTCAGACTGAATGCTAGGGGTGGATAGAACAGATGTGTTAGTCAGACTGAATTCTAGGAGTGGATAGAACATATGTTTAAGTAAGACTAAATGCTAGGGGTGGATAGATCAGTATTCTTGGGTATGACACTTCAAGCTTGGCACACCTGTATTTAGGGAATTCTCCCATTCTTCTCTGCCGATCCTCTCAAGCTCTGTCAGGTTGGATGGGGAGCGTCGCTGCACAGCTATTTTCAGGTCTCTCCAGAGACCGGGCTCTGGCTGGGCCACTCAAGGACATTCAGAGACTTGTCCCAAAGCCACTCCTGCATTGCCTTGGCTGTGTGTTTAGGTTTGTTGTCCTGTTTGAAAGTGAACCTTCGCCCCAGTCTGAGGTACTGAGTGCTTTGGAGCAGGTTTTCATCAAAGATCTATCTGTACTTTGCTCCATAAATCTTTCCCTCAATCCTGAATAGTCTCCCAGTCCCTGCCACTGAAAAACATCCCCACAGCATGATGCTGCCACCACCATGCTTCACAGTAGGGATAGTGCAAGGTCTCATCCAGACGTGACGCTTGGCATTCAGGCCAAAGAGTTCCATCTTGGTTTCATCAGACCAGAGTATCTTGTTTCTCATGGTCTGAGAGTCTTTACGTGCCTTTTGGCAAACTCCAAATGGGCTGTCATGTGCCTTTACTGAGTGGCTTCTGTCTGGCCACTGTACCATAAAGGCCTGATTGGTGGAATGCTCCAGACATGGTTGTGCTTCTAGAAGGACCTCCCATCTCCACAGAAGAACTCTGGAGCTCTGTCCGAGTGACCATCGGGTTTTTGGTCACCTCCATGACCAAGGCCCTTCTCCCCCGATTGCTCAGTTTGACCAGGTGGCCAACTCTAGGAGTAGTCTTGTTGGTTCCAAGTATTTGTATTGTTAAGAATGATGGAGGCCACTGTGTTCTTGGGGACCTTCAAAGCTGCAGAAATGTTTTGGTATCCTTCCCCGGATCTGTGCCTCGACAAAATCCAGTCTCGGATCTCTACAGAAAAATCCTTTGACTTCCTGGCATGGTTTTTGGTCTGACATGCGCTGTCAACTGTGGGACCTTATATAGACAGGTGTGTGCCTTTCCAAATCATGTCTAATCAATTGAATTTATCACAGGTGGACTCCAAGTTGTAGAAACCTATCAAAGATGATCAATGATAACAGGATGGACCTGAGCTCAATTTCGAGTCTCATAGCAAAGGGTCTGAATAATTATGTAAATAAGGGATTTCTGTTTCAAGTGGACCATGCAGCCATAAGTAATCACAGCTAGTCACAGCTCATCCACACCAGGAGTTAACACCAGGTAGATGTGGCATATAGCTACTGCAGTGGGCATCTGAAAGGAGGAAAAGAGATGGAAACAAGGGATGTGTC
This sequence comes from Oncorhynchus nerka, assembly GCF_034236695.1. Taxonomy (NCBI): domain Eukaryota; kingdom Metazoa; phylum Chordata; class Actinopteri; order Salmoniformes; family Salmonidae; genus Oncorhynchus; species Oncorhynchus nerka. The sequence continues at coordinate 10,870,169 of NC_088423.1, read as the reverse complement.
CAAAATGGCACCCTATTCCCTATTTAGTGCACTACTTATGACCAGGACTAAAAGTGCACTATATAGGGAACAGGGTGCCATTTGGCAAGTATCATAGATAAATAAGAAAACAGTTTGACTCTGTGAAAATCTGAGCTCCAAACAGCTCCAGCGCAAAAGCTACTACTGGGGATTTTAGAAAATCACCCTCTTCCTGAGGGGAGGCAATGCACTGTAAATAAGTTGAAAAAGCATCAAATGGGTGGTGGAGTACCCCTGGGGTGGGCAGCAATACACTCCATCTTTGTTTTCACTGACATTACCTTATTATTAACTTCCTGGCAAGGTCTCCCATTTTCTGGATGAGATAGAGAGAGACAACCGCAGAATAGGGAGCATGCGGAGAAACAACAGAGGTCAGTACCATGGTGTGTTGTGCCCGTGGTGGCTTCCTTGGAATTCATCACCAAAACATTGTATTGACCTGATTCCCCTGGGGCGAACACCCTCATTCTTTAGACATAAAGAGGACTTGCAGTGTCATGGTATTATAACACATTGTATTGACCGGATTCACCTGGGGCGAACAGCCTCATTCTTTAGACATCAAGAGGACTTGCAGTGTCATGGTATTATAAAACATTGTATTGACCTGATTCACCTGGGGCAAACAGCCTCATTCTTTAGACATAAAGAGGACTTGCAGTGTCATGGTATTATAAAACATTGTATTGACCTGATTCACCTGGGGCGAACAACCTCATTCTTTAGACATCAAGAGGACTTGCAGTGTCATGGTATTATAACACATTGTATTGACCTGATTCACCTGGGGCGAACAGCCTCATTCTTTAGACATAAAGAGGACTTGCAGTGTCATGGTATTATAACACATTGTATTGACCTGATTCACCTGGGGCGAACAGCCTCATTCTTTAGACATAAAGAGGACTTGCAGTGTCATGGTATTATAACACATTGTATTAACCTGATTCACCTGGGGCGAACAGCCTCATTCTTTAGACATAAAGAGGACTTGCAGTGTCATGGTATTATAACACATTGTATTGACCTGATTCACCTGGGGCGAACAGCCTCATTCTTTAGACATAAAGAGGCCTTGCAGTGTCATGGTATTATAAAACATTGTATTGACCTGATTCACCTGGGGCGAACAACCTCATTCTTTAGACATCAAGAGGACTTGCAGTGTCATGGTATTATAACACATTGTATTGACCTGATTCACCTGGGGCGAACAGCCTCATTCTTTAGACATAAAGAGGACTTGCAGTGTCATGGTATTATAACACATTGTATTGACCTGATTCACCTGGGGCGAACAGCCTCATTCTTTAGACATAAAGAGGACTTGCAGTGTCATGGTATTATAACACATTGTATTGACCTGATTCACCTGGGGCGAACAGCCTCATTCTTTAGACATAAAGAGGACGTGCAGTGTCATGGTATTATAAAACATTGTATTGACCTGATTCACCTGGGGCGAACAGCCTCATTCTTTAGACATAGAGAGGACTTGCAGTGTCATGGTATTATAAAACATTGTATTGACCTGATTCACCTGGGGCGAACAGCCTCATTCTTTAGACATAGAGAGGACTTGCAGTGTCATGGTATTATAAAACATTGTATTGACCTGATTCACCTGGGGCGAACAGCCTCATTCTTTAGACATAGAGAGGACTTGGAGTGTCATGGTATTATACAATAGTGCCTTTGGAAAGTATTCAGACCTCTTGACTTTTTCCACAATTTGTTATTTTACTAGGCAAGTCAGTTAAGAACAAATTCTAATTTTCAATGACTGGCAAGGAACAGTGGGTTAACTGCCTTGTTTAGGGGTAGAACGACAGATTTGTACCTTGTCAGCTCTGACCACTAGGAAACCCTGCCGCACCAGCTCCACAATTATGTTGATTAAATCAATTTAAAAAATCCTCAGCAATCTACACACAATACCCCATAATGACAAAGCGAAAACAGGTATTTAGATTTTTTTGCAAATGTATTAAATATAAAAACAGAAATACCTTATTTACATAAGTATTCAGACCCTTTGGTATAAGACTCGAAATTGAGCTCAGTTGCATCCTGTTTCCATTGATCATCCTTGATATATTTCTACAACCTGATTGGAGTCCACTTTCAACAAAGTACTGAGCCAAAAGGTCTGATTAGTTATTTAAATGTGATATTTCATTTTTTTTCTTCATTTTAATAAATAAGTAAACATTTCTAAAATTGTGTTTTTGCTTTATCATTATGTGGTATTGTATGTGGATTGATTAAGTGGGAAAAACAATTTAAACAATTTTAGAATAAGGCTGTAACCTAACACAATGTCGAAAATGTCAAGGGGTCTGAATACTTTCCGAAGGCACTGTACGTCTCTCTCTCTCTCTCTCTCTTTCTCTCTCTCTCTCTCTCTTTCTCTCTCTCTCTCTCTCTTTCTCTTTCTCTCTCTCTCTTTCTCTCTCTCTCTCTCTCTCTCTTTCTCTCATTCTCTCTTTCTCTCTCTCTCTTTCTCTCTCTCTCTCTCTTTCTGTGTGTGTGTGGGTCTCTATCTCTCTCTCCACACACACACAGTCCTGTACAACTAAACTTGTGGGGACACAAAATTCAGTCCCATTCAAAATCGTATTTTCCCTAACCCTAAACCTTATTCTAACCCTAACACAAATTCTAACCTTAACCCTAAACCCCTAGAAATATTATTTGACCTAGTGGGGACCAACAAAATGTCCCCCGATGGTCAAATTTGTGTTTGTTTACTATTATTGTGGGGATTTCTGGTCCCCACAACTATAGTTACAGACGTACACACACACACACACACACACCTATAGAAACACACACATCCCTTCCATATTCATGAGTCTCAGACTGTCCACCATATGTTGATTCAACAATGCAGTCACTGCCTGTCAGAAAGTGTCTCAATGGTATTTTGTCTGACTCTCTTGGCCACCATTCTCTTCTGGATAAACGTGTAAATCCCATTCTTAGCACAGTGAACATGTTCAAATGGTGTTTGAATATTCACTTGTCAAAATTAATCAAGCTCTACATTGACAGCCTCAGCACGTGTCTGTCTCTGTTTGTTTCCCATGACAAGATGTGCTTTAGCTTACTCTCTGAAATCTTGCTGGTAGCAGTGACTTCTTATTCTGCTCACAGTTTGTAAGGGTAGATCACGTGGTGGCTTATGGAGGACAATACCCATAAATTGTACAGACAGGTATTCAACCTATTACTGTAGCCTAGCAGCAAACATGAGTTTAATTGATGTTTTGACTAGGCCTAGATCTACAGTATCAACGAAAATTTCAATTATTTATTAATCAACAAGGCACATCTTTTTTTCGTTAAGAACGGGGACTTTACCTCTACGCATGTTGGTCATGGGCTGTTCTCCATCGCTTGCTAATCTGTTCACCGTCGCTTGATGCTTTATTGGGCTCTGCCGCGTGGTGGCAACCTGCTAACGTTGCCATACACGCGCATGCAGGACGCAGACCGACAGTCAGTACTGGATTCTCACAAGGAACAGTGGACGCTGCCTTTAAAGCGTAAAGACCGGGCTCCTCCGCTGCGGATGATAGCGTGGTTATTTTAAGTTTTTCTCCCACTCCACTTCTCCCTATACTTCCCGCGTAATTTACCACTACCACTGAGTGAATAGATTAATTTATACCAAAGGAATTGCCGGACCTGACGTGGGAATAGGCTTTGGAAACTTTGGCTTCTCGTGAGGGGAGTATCGCGGCTGTTGCTCGAGCACGTAACAGGGAGCTAGACGGTTCTCTCTCGCGCTCTCCCATATTCAAAACTACCAGAGAGAATCAGACTCACCATCAACAAAGGATAAACTTCATGATGAACTTTTATGGAAAGGGGAAAACTATTGCAGATTAAATTGTTGCCTTTGCCTACATTGACATTGTATGTTTTAACTTGCTCCGATGCAGGTGCAGTGAGAATTTGAACTGCCTATGATTGAATTCTGCTCTGCAATCTGAAAATTATTTTTTCAAAGGAACACAGATAGGTTCAAGCTGTTTTCTTGCAATTCGTAATAGATAGAAATTGGTTTGCCCCCTTGCAATACAGATTGAAACCCACGACTGTCAGTGAGTGTATGCTACAATTTTGTTCAAACATAAAAAGCTATAGTGTGTATTTTTATCCACAGGGGAAACGTTTAAAATGAAAAATACGTTGCTGAATGACTGCGTTATTGCATAAGCCTACCGATAATTGCATTTTGTTGGCATTCTTTACGTCATGTGTGTGACGGCAAAGCTTTAAATTGACCCGCTTCACGTATCGTTCCTTCTGAGCAGTTGGCGCTTGTTGGATAGCTTGTTCTCGCTCGAGCGCCCGGAGATTGCCCGGTTTCAGCGGCAACAGCGTTCACGGAGAGAGGACAGTAACAGCATCCACACCGGCACACAGAGAACTCTGGGAAGACTTTGTCAGCACCACAGCAGTGCAACATGTATCCAGTGTGCCTGACACACGCGGCGCATTTAGTCCGGCTGGGGACAATGGTTGGGGATTCGCCTGGATTGAGGTGGCGTGCCACATGGATTTTATTGTTTTCTCTGTTTGTCCACTACACAACAGCTCAAGGTAAAATAATTCCGTTTGTGTAATACACCAGTGCAGGCTTTATGTCCCTTTATCATGCAGTGCTTTCGTGGAACAACGTTAATGAATGGTCCCCATGTCCTCATTTGTGGAGCTTGAAAGCGGTACTGTATAGCCTATTTCTATAAAGTCACAGTAAAGAATTATAAATATAATTATATACACTTCTTATGGTAATTTACACGCAGTGGCTCTCTCTCTTCTCTCTCTATGTCATGACAGTGCTTTTCTCATGCAGTAGAGTGCATTACCATGAGGACAAATTGGAGTAGTTGATAGATGTCAGTGAACTCAACAGCTAATCGAACATGCATCTGTCATGATCAATCCATAACGCTACTGTATTATAATTTACTTATCTGGCTGATGTCAGACTTGCTCTTACTTTACAAATAATGATACATTATATGGTATTTGACATTGGCAGTTGGAGTGCCATGTTTTGAATTGATGTCATTTGAATTACGATTCATTATTTTCAACTGTTATTAAACATAGTGTTAGGGTAAATATTATTCTGACGTTTGAACACTCGCTATGAATGTGTCATTAGAAGCCCAGCTGTGTGAACATACTCATTTAATTAATACATCCTAATGAATTAATCAGACGGGGTCCCATCCAGATGAATGTTTGCATAGCAAACAACCAGCTGTAAATAAACAGATACAACACATGCTGATATTCATAAAATACTGCTAGGGCAAAACATGCTGAATGTGAAAAGAGACTGTGTGTGTGTGTGTCTGTCTGTGTGCTCTTCACCTCTACCCTCACCCTCCCCTGCTTGGGTCTGCAGAAGCCAGTGGAGCAGTATGGTAAGGTAATTGGGATGCAGGTATTGCTGCTGCTGTAGGGGATGAGTTGCGTTACCTCTGGAGATGTAGTCTAAGCCCTCAGCATCATTGTACCACTGTAAAATACAATGAAGAGGAGACTGGATTTGCAGTCCAAATGACACCCTAGTCCCTATATAGTGCACTACTTTTCGCCAGCTCTTGTCAAAAGTAGTGCACTATAAATGGAATAGGGTGTCATTTGGGATTCACCCTAGAATTAAACAAACAGGGATACTGAGATATTGCAAGTAGAGCTATATCCATCATTTTTGAGGGCAGATCCGCTCCCTCTGACATTTACTGAGAATTGATACTTTATGCATCATGGGATTAACAATCTTGACACTCACTTTTCACACTTTGTGTATGTGTGAGAGAGAGAGAGAGTGTGTGTGTGTGTGTGTGTTCTGGGATTGTGTGTGAGAGGTAGTGGGAGAGAGAGAGAGAGTGTGTGTATGTGCATACTGTATGTAGAGGGGGATGGTGTGGCTATAGATGCCAGTGTTGTGCTCTGTCTATTCAGCTCTGGCAGCACTGCCTGCCCGGCCAAACTTTCATTATTGATTCAGGGGTCAAGACCCACAGGAATGAATTGGACACTCCTCATACTGTCTCTGAGTGCATCACTGCTAGTTGAGAGCACAGTGACCCAGGCCCTTTCCCTCCAATGATTAAAGGACATTAGGAGGCGAGCAGAGCAGAGCGACCTGACTCTGGACGGACAGACCCGTCCGTTTTTAAATGGCCTTTCAACAGAAGCAGAGCAGAAGAGTATGCATTAGAGTGTATACTAATGACCTGCATTAAAGATCTATAGAAAAGATGCACTAGAGGAGGTCCAGTACTCTGCATATCCACTGTCATGTCAAACATCAGTATGCAACATTGAAGAAAACAATGAACTAGAGGGAGTATTCAGCAGTGAGTTCTTTATGTTCTTCTATAATAATGAACTGGAGGGAGCATTCAGCAGTGAGCAATTAATGTTCTTCTATAAGAATGAACTGGAGGGAGTATTCAGCAGTGAGTTCTTTATGTTCTTCTATAATAATGACCTGGAGGGAGTATTCAGCAGTGAGTTCTTTATGTTCTTTTATAATAATGACCTGGAGGGAGTATTCAGCAGTGAGTTCTTTATGTTCTTCTATAATAATGACCTGGAGGGAGTATTCAGCAGTGAGTTCTTTATGTTCTTCTATAATAATGAACTGGAGGGAGTATTCAGCAGTGAGTTCTTTATGTTCTTCTATAATAATGACCTGGAGGGAGTATTCAGCAGTGAGTTCTTTATGTTCTTCTATAATAATGAACTGGAGGGAGTATTCAGCAGTGAGTTCTTTATGTTCTTCTATAATAATGAACTGGAGGGAGTATTCAGCAGTGCGTTCTTTATGTTCTTCTATAATAATGAACTGGAGGGAGTATTCAGCAGTGAGTTCTTTATGTTCTTCTATAATAATGAACTGGAGGGAGTATTCAGCAGTGAGTTCTTTATGTTCTTCTATAATAATGAACTGGAGGGAGTATTCAGCAGTGAGTTATTTATGTTCTTCTATAATAATGAACTGGAGGGAGTATTCAGCAGTGAGTTCTTTATGTTCTTCTATAATAATGAACTGGAGGGAGTATTCAGCAGTGAGTTCTTTATGTTCTTCTATAATAATGAACTGGAGGGAGTATTCAGCAGTGAGTTCTTTATGTTCTTCTATAATAATGAACTGGAGGGAGTATTCAGCAGTGAGTTATTTATGTTCTTCTATAATAATGAACTGGAGGGAGTATTCAGCAGTGAGTTCTTTATGTTCTTCTATAATAATGAACTGGAGGGAGTATTCAGCAGTGAGTTCTTTATGTTCTTCTATAATAATGACCTGGAGGGAGTATTCAGCAGTGAGTTCTTTATGTTCTTCTATAATAATGAACTAGAGGGAGTATTCAGCAGTGAGTTCTTTATGTTCTTCTATAATAATGAACTAGAGGGAGTATTCAGCATTCAGCAGTGAGTTCTTTATGTTCTTGTATAATAATGAACTGGAGGGAGTATTCAGCAGTGAGTTCTTTATGTTCTTCTATAATAATGAACTGGAGGGAGTATTCAGCAGTGAGTTCTTTATGCTCTTCTATAATAATGACCTGGAGGGAGTATTCAGCAGTGAGTTCTTTATGTTCTTCTATAATAATGAACTAGAGGGAGTATTCAGCAGTGAGTTCTTTATGTTCTTCTATAATAATGAACTAGAGGGAGTATTCAGCATTCAGCAGTGAGTTCTTTATGTTCTTGTATAATAATGAACTGGAGGGAGTATTCAGCAGTGAGTTCTTTATGTTCTTCTATAATAATGAATTAGAGGGAGTATTCAGCATTCAGCAGTGAGTTCTTTATGTTCTTGTATAATAATGAACTGGAGGGAGTATTCAGCAGTGAGTTCTTTATGTTCTTCTATAATAATGAACTAGAGGGACTATTCAGCATTCAGCAGTGAGTTCTTTATGTTCTTCTATAATAATGAACTGGAGGGAGTATTCAGCAGTGAGTTCTTTATGTTCTTCTATAATAATGAACTAGAGGGAGTATTCAGCATTCAGCAGTGAGTTCTTTATGTTCTTCTATAGTAATGAACTAGAGGGAGTATTCAGCAGTGAGTTCTTTATGTTCTTCTATAATAATGAACTAGAGGGAGTATTCAGCATTCAGCAGTGAGTTCTTTATGTTCTTGTATAATAATGAACTGGAGGGAGTATTCAGCATTGAGGTATTTATGTTCTTCTATAATAATGAACTAGTGTGTAGCTACAAGCTGGTCTGCATGTGTTCTTTACACTGTTTATGTCATGGAGACACAAGTGAGTGAGGGAGGGAGGGTTATTATGGTTTCGCTAGCTCGTGAAAGCTACACTACGGAATCGACGTTGACGGTTTGTCTAAACATTGTTCTTTCCTGCCAATCATTGGCTGTTGGATTTGTGTTCAGAGGAAAGGACCCGTAGAGCGAGCTGAAAGCCCCGTATGGCATGCTACCTTACTTCGATAAGCATAGCTATGATAAATTCCCTAAATTAACCAGGGTGACAAAGCACACCCCAGCCTGGCTCGCCACATATATTATGCCAGATCTGACATTTATAGCTTCGGCATACTGTCTCTCACAGTTTCTCTCCATTTCTGATCCTTTCCTCATTTACTGGGCCTTGTAGACACAATGGGCTCTGGTCGCCTGCTGTTGAGGGCCATCTTTAACGAGGTTCTATTTTGGAATTCAGAGTAGCAGGGGAGGACTTTATTGGAATGTCATGTTTGGTGGCATGACGTTGGCCTGGGGGTAGGTTTATGACAGTCATAAATACCTCTTTTTTTCTCTCTCTACCTTACTGATGTGAAATTTGTAAACCCCTTGGTAAACATAGAGATTCTGATAACATCAGAAGGTGGGGGGAAATGAGCTATATTCTGGTAATCCGACCAATTGAACATATGCGGTGGTATTTAATGAATATGATGTCAGTTCGGTTGTCATCTGAGACATTCTCATCAATGATAAGATGACATAAACTCTACAGTGGAAAGTCTGCAAAATTGTAGTTATCGATTCGCATGGAATTGTTGTTCAATTTAAATGTTTGAATATGAAATTATTGGTGAAGAGATTAAATGTAATTTTAGCTTCCAAATGAGAGATTTGGGTATTCATAAGGTTGGCCCGCCCCTGTGAAGGGACATGGGTTATAAAACCTTTCAAACACGCCCTCCTCTCCCTTCCTATATAAAGCCTTGACGACAATATAACCTCCTGTTCCGAGGATGTGAGGAAGACGGTCCGATGTCAGAATGGTTCAGATAATAACTACAGAACGAAGCCAACATCAGCGTGAGCTTTGGTTGCGAATGGTATGAACTTCGAACTCTTATTCACTACAGAAGTGATACCTCCTAGCCGTTGAGTTAGCAAAAGCAGCTGCAAACGAGGGTTAGGAAGGTACAGACAGAGTATCCCGTCTATCACACAACGACGTTACTACAACGTTTCCAATTCAAATCAAATCGAATCAAATCAAATTTATTTATATAGCCCTTCGTACATCAGCTGATATCTCAAAGTGCTGTACAGAAACCCAGCCTAAAACCCCAAACAGCAAACAATGCAGGTGTAAAAGCACGGTGGCTAGGAAAAACTCCCTAGAAAGGCCAAAACCTAGGAAGAAACCTAGAGAGGAACCAGGCTATGTGGGGTGGCCAGTCCTCTTCTGGCTGTGCCGGGTAGAGATTATAACAGAACATGACCAAGATGTTCAAATGTTCATAAATGACCAGCATGGTCGAATAATAATAAGGCAGAACAGTTGAAACTGGAGCAGCAGCACAGTCAGGTGGACTGGGGACAGCAAGGAGTCATCATGTCAGGTAGTCCTGGGGCACGGTCCTAGGGCTCAGGTCCTCCGAGAGAGAGAAAGAAAGAGAGAATTAGAGAGAGCATATGTGGGGTGGCCAGTCCTCTTCTGGCTGTGCCGGGTGGAGATTATAACAGAACGTGGCCAAGATGTTCAAATGTTCATAAATGACCAGCATGGTTGAATAATAGTAAGGCAGAACAATTGACCACCAGAGACATTCTTCAAAGGACAAAGGACTCGGTTTGGCAACACGGCCTTCCATCTACCACCAACCTATCGAAGCGCAGCTCAGAGTAAATATTTATTGCATTTTCCATTTCCAAATTGGCGGTAATTTAGAATGCATAAAATACTGTATTTACGATAGCACAGCTTCTCCCTTTGTCTCTCAGTCTTCCGGCCTGCAGGGAATGCTGGGGATGTTTAGAATGGGGGTCATTTTTAGATCGCCATGACTGACAATTTGGATGCTATCCTTGACCCTTGACACTTGAAAGTTGAAGTATGATTTAGTTTGGTCTAAGTATGTGAGCATTGAATGGTAAGCATGGCTAGCTAAGCCTCATGACATATTTCCTATGCTCTCTCTCTCTCCAAATACAATTCCGTCAAAGAAGGCCACTTTCTGATTGCACAGTGCCTTGCAAAAGTGTTCATCTCCTTTGGTGTTTTTCCTATTTTGTTACATTACAACCTGTAATTGAAATATATTTTTATTTGGATTTCATGTGATGGACATACACAAAATATTCCAAATTGGTGAAGTGAAATTAAAAAAACATATAAAAAAAAAATGGAGAAAAAAAACCCGGAAATGTGGTGTGCATACAGTGGGGAGAACAAGTATTTGATACACGTTTGGTATATAGAATGTGGTTATCTGAGTTGGTTATATACAGTGGGGAGAACAAGTATTTGATACACTGCCGATTTTGCAGGTTTTCCTACTTACAAAGCATGTAGAGGTCTGTAATTTTTATCATAGGTACACTTCAACTGTGAGAGACGGAATCTAAAACAAAACTCTAGAAAATCACATTGTATGATTTTTAAGTAATTAATCTGCATTTTATTGAACATCACACGGAGCACCATTTAAATCCATTATTAAAAAATGTAAAGAATATGGCATTAATCAGAGAGGCAACAAAGAGACCAAAGATAACACTGAAGGAGCTGCAAAGCTCCACATTGGAGATTGGAGTATCTGTCCATAGGACCACTTTAAGCCGTACACTCCGCAGAGCTTGCCTTCACGGAAGAGTGGCCATAAAAATCCATTGCTTAAAGAAAAAAATAAGCAAACAAGTTTGGTGTTCACCAAAAGACATGTGGGAGACTCCCCAAACATATGAAGAAGGTTCTCTGGTCAGATGAGACAAAAAATGTAGCTTTTTGGCCATCAAGGAAAAAGCTATGTCTGGCGCGAACCCAACACCTCGCATCACCCCAAAACATCCCCAAGAACACCATCCTGTGGGGATGTTTTTCTTCGGCAGGGACTGGTCAGAATTGAGAGAATGGTGGATGGCGCTAAATACAGGGAAATTCTTGAGGGAAACCTGTTTCAGTCTTCCAGAGATTTGAGACTGGGCAGGAGGTTCACCTTCCAGCAGGACAATGATCCTAAGCATACTGCTAAAGCAACACTCGAGTGGTTTAAGGAGAAACATTTAAATGTCTTAGAATGGCCTAGTCAAATCCCAACCTCAATCCAATTGAGAATCTTTGGTATGACTTAAAGATTGCTGTACACCAGCGAAACCCATCCAACTTGAAGGAGCTGGAGCAGTTTTCCTTGAAGAATGGGCAAAAATCCCACTGGCTCGATGTGCCAAGTTCATAGAGACATACCCCAAGAGACTTGCAGATGGATTTGCTGCAAAAGCTGGCTCTATAAAGTAATGACTTGGGGGGGGAGGTTAGTTATGCACGCTCAAGTTTTAATTTTCTCTTAATCTTATTTCTTGTTTTTTCACAATAAAACATATTTATCTTTTTCAAAGTTTTAGGGATGTTGTGAAAATCAAATGATACTACAACCCCCCCCCCCAAAATCCATGTTCATTCCAGGTTGTAAGGCAACAAAATTTGAAAAATGCCAAGGGGTGAAAACTTTCGCAATCCACTGTATGAGGCAGCCAGAGACCTTGAGGAGACATCCAGTCAAGGATGGTTCTGCAAACTGCAGTTTGAAAAACATTTAGATAGGGAACATTTTCCTCATTTAGTAGATTTTTGTTGTTCTGTTTCAAAGCCTTGTGGCCTTTGGTGTGATCACAAGCGTCCTTGTTCTGCTGATATGAGATTGACTGTTGAGGAGTGAGCAAGAGAAGAAGTGAAAGGAGATGTAACTGGCACCAGCCAGCAGCAAGGTTGTTAAATATTCTAGGGAGCAGGTCAGCTTAACCTCCTGGTCATGTTCTACAGACTCTCTGTAACTCTCGAAGGAAATTGCCCAAGTTTTAGTCTAACACAAAAGCTTAGCCTTGGAAAAAACACACATGCCGAAGTAAAAAACAACCTTGATGCTCTGATGCTGTAAAAAAACACAGATCTAGTTTCATCTCTGTTTGCCTCATGGACATTCCTGGAGAACGTGGTCCCCTTTTTTCCTGCCTCTCCATCCCCATGGCCCTGCCTGCCTGCCCGCCACGCGGAGGGCTGTCTGTGGCCTAGAGCAGCGCCTCAGAGTATATATTTATGATCTATTTATATTTCTGATCCACACTGCCACACAGCATACACACTATAGTTAGTGATCCACACTGCCACACAGCATACGCACTACAGTTAGTGATCCACACTGCCACACAACATATACACTACAGTTAGTGATCCACACTGCCACACAGCATACACACTACAGTTAGTGATACACACAGCCACTACGCTACTCTGAGCACGTTTACCCACAATACTCACTCACTTACACTATAACCAAGCATGGTGCGCTCATTATGATACACACACACATGCACACACACACAGATTGATTTATATTGCAGAAAATCACACCACCTGCTGTCTCTTCCCCTGCACAGCTCTCCTGCTTCTCTCTCTCTCTCTCTCTCTCTCTCAGTAGCACTCTCCAATTATAGGAAGCATAAAGGAGGAGTATATGGAATCATTACTGGAGAGGAAGTGCCTTATACTGTATTAAAGTGACTGCAAGGGGCCTGTTGATCTTACTAGTGCTCTGAATCTTAATTCATCAGGATGACTAATAGAGTCCACAGAGAGAGAAACCTTCTCAGAAGCTCACTGGGTGCATCCCAAATGACACCCTACTCCCTATACAGGGCACTACTTTTGACCAGTTTATTTATTTAATTTAACTAGGCAAGTCAGTTAAGAACAAATTCTTATTTTCAATGACAGCCTAGGAACAGTGGGTTAGCTGCCTTGTTCAGGGGCAGAACAACATATTTGTACCTTGTCAGCTCGGGGGTTTGAACTTGCAACCTTCCGTTACTAGCCCAACGCTCTAACCACTAGGCTACCCTGCCGCCCCGTGGCCTTATGCCCTATATAGAGAACACGTACACTGTTACCATGCCCTTGCTATTAGTATTACATTGTGTAGTATGGAAATAATGGCAGCCAGCCCCTATGGAGATTGGATATTCATTAACGTGAAGAATGACACGCAGCTGGTAGCCTAGTGGTTAGAGCTTTGGGCCAGTAACTGAAAGGTTGCTGGATCAAATCCATGAGCTGTTGCTCTTCTCCTGAACAAGGCAGTTAATCTGGTATGCTTTCATTGGAAATAAGAATTTGTTCTGAATGGACTTGCCTAGTTAAATAATGGTAACATGTGTATGGCTACTGCATCTGTTTGTGGATCTTTTGACTGATTCAACAAAAGAGAGGTTTCTTTGGCCTTTTTTCACTCTGCCTCTTGGCTATGTAGTTAGATCTCTCTCACTCTCTGTGTGTGTGTGTGTGTGTTTGTGTGTGTGTGTTTGCTTATGTGTTTATCAAGCATTAATCTACACAGAGATATTCTGCCAAAGCCAAGTCAAATTTTCTTACCTTCATTTACAGTGGCAAATAAAAGGCACAGCATACCAACATCAACATCAAAAACTGATCCCAACTGTAAAGCATGTTGTAGGGAGCATCATGGTTTGGGGCAACTTTGCTGCCTCAGGGCCTGGAGAACTTGCTATCTTTGACTGAAAAATGAATTCCCAAGTTTATCAAGACATTTTGCAGGAGAATGTTAGGCTGTCTGTCTGCCAATTGAAGCTCATCAGAAGTTTTGTGATGCAACAGGACAACAACCCAAAAAACAGAAGTAAATCAACAACAGAATGGCTTCAACAGAAGAAAATATTAATTCTGGAGTTGCCCAGTCAGAGTCCTGACCTCAACCCAATTGAGATGCTGTGGTATGACCTCAAGAGAGCAGTTCTCACCAGACATCCCAAGAATATTGCTGAACTGAAACAGTTTTGTAAAGAGCAATGGTCCAAAATTCCATCTGACCTTTGTGCAGGTCTGATCCGCAACTACAGAAAACGTTTGGTTGAGGTTATTGCTGCCAAAGGAGGGTCAGTTGGTTATTAAATCCAAGAGTTCACATATTTTTTCCACCCGGCACTGTGAATGTTTACAAGGTTTGTTCAATAAAGACATGAAAACGTATAATTGTTTTTGTGTTATTAGTTTAAACAGACTGTGTTTGTCTATTGTTGTGACCTAGATGAAGATCAGATCAAATGTTATGACCAATTTATGCAGAAGTCCAGGTATTTCCAAAGGGTTCACATACTTTTTCTTGCCACTGTATTATTCAGTCAGCAATTCTCTTCAAGTCTCATGATTATGTCGGATAATCCCTTATTCTCACCAAAAATGCCCCTTGTTAAAATGCGTGAGTAAATTGTTGTGTGATGCAGTACGCACATGTGCATGCACACACACACACACACACACACACACACACACACACACACACACACACTCTCTCTTCTCCAGTGAATATAAGGGTTCAAGGGCTCTGTCAATATTTTCTCCCCTTTCTCCAGTGAATATGGGGGTTCAAGGGCTCTGACAATATTTTCTCCCTTTTTCCAGTGAATGGTGTGGTTTCAAGGGCTCTGTCAATATTCTCTCCCTATTCTCCAGTGAATAGTGTGGGTTCAAGGTCTCTGTCAATAAAGCATTTGGGCTATGGTGTGGTTAAAAACAGTCACCAGTGAGATATAGGGCCCTCATGTACTTGAGCTTGCCAAGTCATAGCCTCCCTGCTGACTGGGGTGGCAGCCAAGGTGCCAGAGAGATAGAGGGCTGGACACACACTCCACTCCTCAGAGAACTGTAACATGTTTCACAACATGGGTTAAGTGCTAGGACTGTGACGATACCAGTATGGTAATATTTTTTCCATGTCAAAAATGAAAACCCAAAGCAAATAAAACAGTTTGGGCCTTTATAAACCTGCTATCAGTAAAAAAAAATGTTCTCTGAATGACCACATAATTATGTTTGTTTCCAACATTAGGGCTGTTTTCCTAAAGAAGGTACAGTTGATCCGCTTCAAGTTTTGTTTCCTTGACGCGATACTAAGGAGTATTGAGATACTGATATCATCCAAGCCCTACTAAGTCCACCTCAAACACTTGCAGAGCAAACACACTCACACACTGGGGGTGTAACGGTTTACCAAACCCACGGTTTACCAAACCCACGGTTTGGTACTAATTGTGGTTTTGGGGACACTTTTTCGTTTCAGTTACGGTACAGCATACAGTTGAAGAAGGAAGTTTACATACACTTAGGTTGGAGTCATTAAAACTAGTTTTTCAACCACTCCACAAATGTCTTGTGAACAAACTATAGTTTTGGCAAGTCGGTTATGACATCTACTTTGTGCATGACACAAGTAATGTTTCCAACTATTGTTTACAGACAGATTAGTTCACTTATAATTCACTGTATCACATATACTATGTTGACTGTGCCTTTAAACAGCTGGGAAAATTCCAGAAAATTATGTCATGGCTTTAGAAGCTTCTGATAGGCTTATTGACATCATTTGAGTCAATTGGAGGTGTACCTGTGCATGTATTTGAAGGCCTACCTTCAAACTCAGTGCCTCTTTGCTTGACATCATTGGAAAATCAAAATAAATCAGCCAAGACATTAGGAAAAACATTGTAGACCTGCACAAGTCATCCTTGGGAGCAATTTCTAAACCCCTGAAGGTACCACGTTCATCTGTACAAACAATAGTATGCAAGTATAAACACCATGGGACCACGCAGCCTTCAAACCGCTCAGGAAGAAAACGCGTTATTCTCTCCTAAAGATGAATGTACTTTGGTGCGAAAAGTGCAAATCAATCCCAGAACAACAGCAAAGGACCTTGTGAAGATGCTGGAGGAAATAGGTACAAAAGTATCTATATCCTTAGTAAAAGCAGTCCTGTATCAACGTAACCTGAAAGGCCACTCAGCAAGAAATAAAGCACTGCTCCAAAACCGCCATAAAAAAAGCCAGACTACGGTTTGCAACTGCACATGGGGACAAAGATTGTACTTTTTGGAGAAATATCCTCTGGTCTGATGAAACAAAAATACAACTGTTTGGCCATAATGACCATCATTATGTTTGGAGGAAAAAGGGGGAGGCTTGCAAGCCGAAGAACACCATCCCAACCGTGAAGCACGGGGGTGGCAGCATCATGTTGTGGCGGCTCTTTGCTGCAGGAGGGACTAGTGCGCTTCACAAAATAGATGTCATCATAAGGATGGATAAATATGTGGATATATTGAACAACATCTCAAGACATCAGTCAAGAAGTTAAAGCTTGGTCTCAAATGGTTCTGCCAAATGAACAATGACCCCAAGCATACTTCCAAAGTTGTGGCAAAATGGCTTAACTTCTTCGTGACTGGGCAGTTTTTTCATGTCCGGATGAAATGCATGCCCACATTCAACTGCCTTCTACTCATCCCCAGAAGATAAGATATGCATATTATTAGTAGATTTGGATAGAACATTTACATTACATTTACATTTAAGTCATTTAGCAGACGCTCTTATCCAGAGCGACTTACAAATTGGTGCATTCACCTTATGACATCCAGTGGAGCAGCCACTTTACAATAGTGCATCGAAATCTTTTAAGGGGGGGGGGTGAGAAGGATTACTTTATCCTATCCTAGGTATTCCTTAAAGAGGTGGGGTTTCAGGTGTCTCCGGAAGGTGGTGATTGACTCCGCTGTCCTGGCGTCGTGAGGGAGTTTGTTCCACCATTGGGGGGCCAGAGCAGCGAACAGTTTTGACTGGGCTGAGCGGGAACTGTACTTCCTCAGTGGTAGGGAGGCGAGCAGGCCAGAGGTGGATGAACGCAGTGCCCTTGTTTGGGTGTAGGGCCTGATCAGAGCCTGGAGGTACTGAGGTGCCGTTCCCCTCACAGCTCCGTAGGCAAGCACCATGGTCTTGTAGCGGATGCGAGCTTCAACTGGAAACCAGTGGAGAGAGCGGAGGAGCGGGGTGACGTGAGAGAACTTGGGAAGGTTGAACACCAGACGGGCTGCGGCGTTCTGGATGAGTTGTAGGGGTTTAATGGCACAGGCAGGGAGCCCAGCCAACAGCGAGTTGCAGTAATCCAGATGGGAGATGACAAGTGCCTGGATTAGGACCTGCGCCGCTTCCTGTGTGAGGCAGGGTCGTACTCTGCGGATGTTGTAGAGCATGAACCTACAGGAACGGGCCACCGCCTTGATGTTAGTTGAGAACGACAGGGTGTTGTCCAGGATCACGCCAAGGTTCTTAGCGCTCTGGGAGGAGGACACAGTGGAGTTGTCAACCGTGATGGCGAGATCATGGAACGGGCAGTCCTTCCCGGGAGGAAGAGCAGCTCCGTCTTGCCGAGGTTCAGCTTGAGGTGGTGATCCGTCATCCACACTGATATGTCTGCCAGACATGCAGAGATGCGATTCGCCACCTGGTCATCAGAAGGGGAAAGGAGAAGATTAATTGTGTGTCGTCTGCATAGCAATGATAGGAGAGACCATGTGAGGTTATGACAGAGCCAAGTGACTTGGTGTATAGCGAGAATAGGAGAGGGCCTAGAACAGAGCCCTGGGGGACACCAGTGGTGAGAGCACGTGGTGAGGAGACGGATTCTCGCCACGCCACCTGGTAGGAGCGACCTGTCAGGTAGGACGCAATCCAAGCGTGGGCCGCGCCGGAGATGCCCAACTCGGAGAGGGTGGAGAGGAGGATCTGATGGTTCACAGTATCGAAGGCAGCCGATAGGTCTAGAAGGATGAGAGCAGAGGAGAGAGAGTTAGCTTTAGCAGTGCGGAGCGCCTCCGTGATACAGAGAAGAGCAGTCTCAGTTGAATGACTAGTCTTGAAACCTGACTGATTTGGATCAAGAAGGTCATTCTGAGAGAGATAGCGGGAGAGCTGGCCAAGGACGGCACGTTCAAGAGTTTTGGAGAGAAAAGAAAGAAGGGATACTGGTCTGTAGTTGTTGACAGCGGAGGGATCGAGTGTAGGTTTTTTCAGAAGGGGTGCAACTCTCGCTCTCTTGAAGACGGAAGGGACGTAGCCAGCGGTCAGGGATGAGTTGATGAGCGAGGTGAGGTAAGGGAGAAGGTCTCCGGAAATGGTCTGGAGAAGAGAGGAGGGGATAGGGTCAAGCGGGCAGGTTGTTGGGCGGCCGGCCGTCACAAGACGCGAGATTTCATCTGGAGAGAGAGGGGAGAAAGAGGTCAGAGCACAGGGTAGGGCAGTGTGAGCAGAACCAGCGGTGTCGTTTGACTTAGCAAACGAGGATCGGATGTCGTCGACCTTCTTTTCAAAATGGTTGACGAAGTCATCTGCAGAGAGGGAGGAGGGGGGGGGAGGAGGATTCAGGAGGGAGGAGAAGGTGGCAAAGAGCTTCCTAGGGTTAGAGGCAGATGCTTGGAATTTAGAGTGGTAGAAAGTGGCTTTAGCAGCAGCGACAGAAGAGGAAAATGTAGAGAGGAGGGAGTGAAAGGATGCCAGGTCCGCAGGGAGGCGAGTTTTCCTCCATTTCCGCTCGGCTGCCCGGAGCCCTGTTCTGAAAACACTCTGACGTTTCCAAAACTGTTTGAATCATGTGTGTGAGTATAACAGAACTTATTTATCAGGTGAAATCCCGATGACAAACCATTAATGTTTTGTTTTTTTGAGGTCACTCTCTTTTCAATGAGTTTCATTGAGAATCCAGATTTTTTAAGGGACCTTCTTGCAGTTCCTATCGCCTCCACTGGATGTCAACAGTCTTTAGAAATCGGTTGAGGTTATTCCTTTGTGTATTGAAGAAGTACGGCCATCTTGAACGAGGGTCACTTGAAGTGTACTGTTAGATAGAGGCCAGAAAGCTAGCTACAGTTTGTTTTCTTCCTGTATTGAACACAGATCATATTTCTGCGATTTGTGTCGCGCCTGCAGTGTTAAAATATGTTTTCTTTCTTTGTTTACGGCGGTGCTTTCCTCAGATAATACCATCGTTTGCTTTCGCCGAAAAGCCTTTTTGAAATCTGACATGTTGGCTGGATTCACAACAAGAGTAGCTTTAATTTGCTATCTTGCATGTGTGATTTAATGAAAGTTTGATTTTTATAGTAATTTATTTGAATTTGGCGCTCTGCATTTTCCCTGGCTTTTGGCCAGGTGGGATGCTAGCATCCCACATATCGCAGAGAGGTTAAGGACAACAAAGTCAAGGTATTGGAGTGGCCATCACAAAGCCCTGACCTCAATCCTATAGAAGATTTGTGGGCAGAACTGAAATCGCGTGTGCGAGCAAGGAGGACTACAAACCTGACTCAGTTACACCAGCTCTGTCAGGAGGAATGGGCCAAAATTCACCCAACTTATTGTGGGAAGCTTGTGACAGGCTACCCTAAACGTTTGACCTTCACATTCTTAAAATAAAGTGGTGATTCTAACTGACCTACAACAGGGTATTTTTACTATGATTAAATATCAGGATTGTGAAAAACTGAGTTGAATTGTATTTGGCTAAGGTGTATGTAAACTTCCGACTTCAACTGTAAATTAAATGTCAACAGTTACTTTATTTTTTTGTTTTTTTGGCACCCTATTTGTAGCCCAAGGCCAGCTTCTGTGGCATTCACAATGTTCCTGGCATTGTCTGTTGTGACAGCATTCACAATGTTCCTGGCATTGTCTGTTGTGACAGCATTCACAATGTTCCTGGCATTGTCTGTTGTGACAGCATTCACAATGTTCCTGCCGTTGTCTGTTGTGACAGCATTCACAATGTTCCTGGCATTGTCTTCTGTGATATCATTCACTATGTTCCTGGCATTGTCTGTTGTGACATCCTTCACAATGTTCCTGGCATTGTCTGTTGTGACAAGATTGTTATATTGGGCCTCTAGAGGTCTTCACAGGTCCAAAAGGTTGGCACCTGGGACCTGGGGCGTTCCCATCCGGAACCAATAAGCATAAATACATTTTGAAATATAGAGACCCGTTTCGAACGAACCCGAGGAAAACTAGACCCGTTCCATTTAAACCTGATCGGATCTAGACCCGGTCCAATCTGAGTGAGGGAACCAGCAGAAAAGTCCATTTGTAAGCTACTTTAGTAACCAGAGCTGATAAAGCACGAGAGAGAGATGTTCTAGCAAGCGGAGGAGGGGCCTTGCGTTTATGTACTGAGAGCAAGTGACACGGGCACAAGGAGGAGGGAGGGAGTGACAGGCTGCGTTTACAAAGGCAGCCCAATTCTGTTATTTTTTCCACAAATTGGTCTTTTGACCAATCACATCAGATCTTTTCACTTAAGATCTTTTTCAGAGCTGATCCGATTGGTCAAAAGACCGATTAGTGAGAAGAAAAAAAATCAACCCTCCAGCTGCAGGACAACGATGGCCAGAGGGACGGCCCGAGGAAGAGGAGCGGCGGCCAAGATGGAAATCAAGGATGATGTTGCGACCCAGAATGTCCTCCACCGGAACCCAACACTGCTCCTCTGGGCCCAGATACCGGAACCGACCCCCACGATGTCAGAAGTCCAGTAGGGATCTGACGGCATACAGTTTGGCAATATGTAACTTTTTGTCTGACCTGACCGAATTCACATAGAAATGTGAGTTATAGATATATCATTCTACTTGAAAGCAAGTCTAAGATGCGGTAGATCTGTTCTACAGTATGTGCACTATTTCTATTCTTCTTGTTCTTAAGTTTTGTTTTTGGGTCTTTTAATTTCAGTTTTATGCACCAGCTTCTAACAGCTGAAACAGCAATATTTTTGCTTATGAAAAATATATTTCACAGCGGTTTAGATGGTACAATGATTCTCTACACTATACAGTACTAGCTTATTTTTTCACATATAATGAAATTAGGCGAACTATTAAAGTTTTAGCAACCAGGAAATGGCAGAGTTATTTCTGCAACTTTCAGATGATAATGTTTGTGTATAGGCTCTAGTTGTTTTAACAGAATAGCCTACAATGTCAGTTAAGAACAAATTCTTATTTTCAATGACGGCCTAGGAACAGTGGGTTAACTGCCTGTTCAGGGGCAGAACGACAGATTTGTACCTTGTCAGCTCGGGGATTTGAACTTGCAACCCTCCGGTTACTTGTCCAACGCTCTAACCACTAGGCTACGCTGCCGCCTCTTGGCACATTGAGCTGAATCACAATCCCATGGGTTTTTATAACAACTTTTTGAGACACTGCCTCACGCTGCTGATGACTGCTGGAGGTTGACCACTTAACTGCGCTCCTGTCTCTGCTGTCTCTGACAGGCAGACCCATGTGATACGACAAACTCCGACAGCCCTATTTGCATATAGACTGCTTCTGTTCTGAAACTTTGGTCTACCTCTACCTCTAATTTGGGGACTGTCTGGAGTGGTACTGACCAGGTCTACCTCCCAAATTGTACCCTATTGCCTATAGTGTTCTACTTTTGACAATGGCTGATAGGACTCTGTTCATACGAAGTGTACAATTTATGGAATAGGGTCTGATTTGGGACACAACCCTAGGGGTGGCTGGTTGTCCCTCCCTGCCTAGTTTTAATTGGGTCCCTTTTCCCTTCTGGTTGACTGGGACACATGAAGGCCACACAGGGGGCAGCTGCATGCTCAATGCCCTCCTCTCCTCTCCTCTCCTCTCCTCTCCCCTGAACTGGACAAAACACCCATGGGTCATTGTGGATGTTCTTTAAAACACGTACTTTAGTCAGTTTGAATAAGCAACATGCTGGTTGTGATTATTGGCTGATTATTCTTGGTGAAATGGATGATATGGTCCTTTATTGAGCAGCCATTGTGTGAATGATTGGTCTCTTATTATTGCTTTCATACCACAGAGGTTTTGAGATGACTTACTTACCCATAAATAGCTTTGCCAAGATGTGCTTTCTTTGTGTGTGCAGTTATGTGTTTGTGTGTACTGTTTTTGAAGTTGTAGTCTTCTTCGATCCTCCTATGTCAGGCACAGTAAGTAAGGACCAGGCTTGATGAAGGGTGCAGATAGAGGATGCATACCTTTTAGGGTATGGCATTTAGACTCTGTTTGATAAGGCAGGGGTGTAGAGAGACAGTAAGAATCGCAGTGCTATCTCAGCCCCCCTAGTCGTTTCATCTATAACCCCCCAACCCAGATATCTCTACACTGCTCTACATCCTGCCTTCCCAAAATAGACCTGTCATTACCTAGCTTGAGAAACCATCCATTGGCATTGGCAACAGTCAGTCTGTGTCCCAAACGGCACTCTGTTCCCTGTGTAGTGCTTTGTGTGCACTATACTTTTGACCAGGACCCGTAGTGCCCTGAATAGGGCCATTTGGGATGCAGACTCAGTCACTCATAACCGTACTGTTACTTCATTTCATTTGAGTCTTTGATACAGCTGGAAAACATACACTTCTCAATACAGTATACTGCAAGTCCTTGAAATGAGTTTCTGAGAGGACCTCTGAAGATAAGCCAGGTTATGTGAATATGGACATCCTATGCTTTCCTGTCCTGTACAGTGTGTGCTGTATAATGTGCTGTATTGTGCTGTACATTATTCACCTTACATTTTTCTACATTTTGTTGCATTACTGCCTGAATTTAAAATGGATGAAATTGAGATTTTGTGTCCCTGATCTACACACAATACCCCTACCCCTTAGTGTCAAAGTGTGATTTTTTTTTTGTTGAAAATGTTTGACACTGTAAAAACATTTTTTTAAAGCTTGAGTTAATAAGTATTCAACCCCTTTCTTATGTCAAGCTTAAATAAAATGTGCTTAACAAGCCACATAATAAGTTGTGTGGACTCTGTGTTCAATAATAGTGTTAAACATGGTTTTTGAATGAATACCCCATTTCTGTACCCCACACATACAATTTTCTGTAAGGTCCCTCAATCGGGTAGTGAATTTCAAGCACAGATTCAACCAGTTTTTACTTAAATCGGCTTGAAAATCTATGGCAAGACTTGAAATGTCTGCCTAGC